>NW_026943266.1:17452-60519 GCF_024139115.2 Armigeres subalbatus | reverse complement strand
AACAAAACATTGGAAATTTAGCATGGCTGTCTTCGATCACTAGTCAGTAAAATATTCATTGAAGGCGCTTTGAACTTTCCAGCATTCCAAATTTTCCTTGCAATGCGTAATACGCTGGGGTTTTTTAATGCGAGTCCGCATATCTGTTCCAGTCAACTTGGGTTGCGTTACGGATTCTATTGGTGATTTATCCTTACGCCAATCACAACTCCTGGTTTGTGTAACGTGGCGTTTCATCATGTGAACGCTTCCAGCTTTGCTTGATGACCTTTGTTGATGACCTTCGAGCTTTGTTGATGACCTTCGATTAGCCGTTTTGCTGGGGAACAAGGAAGCAGAGTAGATATTAACGCATCTTGCCACGCGGTGCTCCAAAGGAAACGACGCACCGCGTTTTTGCTGCCTGTATACTCGATTCTTATAGGGAGATAACATTGCGCGTTTCCTAGGGTGCGGTTGTTCCTTTCGAATGTGGAACGCCGCGTGGAATCTTGCAAATGCGCTTTGGAAACATTACAACAGCCGCAGGTGCATCGTATTGACAGCACCCTACAATATGTTGTTCAATACGCGTTTCACAAAAGTTTTATACGTTAAAGGGAGGATTTCGTTTTTAACGATTTCGGTAATCCTCACGGTCGAAAACGTCCTCCAGAATTTTCACGTATGTTCGAAGGGTGGATTTGACAGGTCGACCAAATAGATATCGCACCTGTAGGCAACTATTACTAATATTGGTCCTCCAAATTTGAGTATGGTCCATCAAAATCCAATGCTATAGTTTCCCAAATGGCTTTGGGTCCGAAAATTAGTTGCATTGGCGTAGGCTTCAGGTTTCCCGCTAACCGCGCATGTTTCACAGGATTCTATCCATTTCTGGGCTTCGGTTGTCATACCGGGCAACCAAACACGTTGCCTCAAGATGCTCTTCTGTTTAGCAATTGAAGGGTGCCCTTCATGGTCTAGATCCACTGTTTTCTTCCGAAGTATAGATGGGATGACAAGACATCCGGTTTTGACCAGGGTGGCATTGCGCACCTCGACTCGAATCGAGCAAACAATGCAAACTGTCATACGAAAGAACTATCGAAAGGAGATGCGCAAGAGGCCAACATATAAGGGTATGCGATAAGACACTTTTCCTTACGAAACGAAACGAAACGAAATTTAAAATGTTTCTGTTGATTCGGATGAAACGAAACGAAATATAGATCTACTTCTGAGACTTCGAAACGATACGAAATCAAGATTCATTTATTTCGAAATTTTTCGAAACGAAACGAAATTTATTTTTTTTTTCGAAATTTTTATTAAATTGGTTTTACATTAGTACGCAATTCATTTCACTTTTCGAAGTCAAATAACTGTTTTGCGACCAATAGAGTTATAATAACATAAGAGGAGTGTCGATAAATCGCCGCATTCTCGCCGCATGTGATAAATCGGGAGAATACCCCTGCATTTGTGCTCCTAGGAATTCATCGTGAGCGTGTGCTCCCGAATCTGATCAATTTCATACCAGTAAGTATATACAAATATAGAAATTGTGGAATTTTTCATATACGGATTCAATTTTCGTTTGAAATCTTAATTCACTGAAGAATTATGTAATTATGCTGAAGCATACTTCATATTGTCTTGTCAGTGGACTAAGTACTGACTTGACCTAGAAAATGAATGCTTAGATATATTTTTATTTAGTGGGATACTCGATTATGTATCCACATCTGCCAAGTATACGCAGATAGAGAATTGATATTACTAAACCAACATTTGAAAAAGGCGTAACAACCAAAACTTATTTCTTCTTATTCGTCCAATATATATAGCATACTTTTGCTCATTGAAGAATCCTGTGCACCTTTCTATAATGCATAAAGATATGTATTTCAGATTGAATTTCACAGACCCTAGTCTTATATACAATCAGCTGACGAATTGAGCTATTGTCTTCCTTGGCATATGAGAACAGCTGTTATGGTCATGAGCTGAAAGCTTTCAGCTTTCCGCAAAAGATCTTTCAACCGTCCTGGAGTTTTTGGCAAATTCCATGCGAAGATCTAGAAATGCCCACAATTGCAATGTTCCTTAATATTGTTGCGAATAGTCATAAAATTCTTAGCTTGATTAACTGTACACATCGTAGTTGCTAATCATGATTGGCAGAAACAGCAAATGTGCACAGCTCATCAATTAAATAATATTCTTGGGAAATGAAATGAAATTATTAATTTATTAATTATCAATTAAAAGGTATTCTTGTATACTTGTTCAGAGTTTCCAATTCATTACCAATACCTAACGATGCTCCTTACTGTCAATTGAGGATTAGGAGCGGAAAATTAGTTTGACACTCATTGTTATAAAATACCAAGGAATACTCTGCATCTCCGTGAGCGCTACGGGAAAGGAATCATTGGTTAGTTGAGAAGGTAATTCGTGTGAAGCCCTTTGGTAAGCGACTAAACGAGGTGGAGGATTTCTCATCGCAGTTCCTCTCTGACAAGTTTTCGGTTCATCTATTGAGAGTGAAACACTTGAGCAAATTGTTGTGAAGGTTATGCTCACCCATAAATCCGTTTACATTTGTGGCATTTACTTAAGGCCGTACAGTGATCCGATAAATTGGTTGATTCCGACTGTGTAAATCAAATCGTCAACATACTATCCCATGTGACACTGTAATCGAGCTGGGGATTACAACCTTTCTAGGCTCGAATCGATATATGATGACGAAGTGGAAGGATACTTGCCAACCAACGCTTCTTCCGAGCAGGAGTTAACTCTAACTGAAACTTTGATTGCTAGTGGCTTAAAGCAAATCTGCAATATATCAAATTCGAACGGAAGACTTCTTGATTTGGCATTTGTAAGCGACAGTAACGAAGCTATGCTTATTGAAGCACCGTTCGTTCTACGTCTGGACTTTCGTAACCCGGTTTATCATCTCCAATCTGCAGTAGAAAAAATGGACTTAGATTTTACTTCTCTCGCTGTGACTACGAGGCTGTGAATAAGAGCTTAATTCACTAGTTTGTTCCAGATACTCAGTAGAGACGATATTAACACCTCGATCACATCATTCTACAACGGGTCTTCGACACGATAAGCAGGTATCCTCTTCGTAGATCTTTACCTCGCAGGACGTAGCTACTCGGTGGAACGCTGAACGCGTCGCAGGTTTTTCCAACCGGACGCGACAAATATAGCTCTTCTGCAAACCGTTGAATGGAGTACGAAAATCTCGTGTCGACTACCTCTCGTGAGTATGTTCACCGTGTACAAAATGTAGTTAAATCGAACCCGTCGGCTTTCTGGCGCTTCTTCAAAACCAGGAAAAATCGCATGCGATGCTATTCACTGTGAGTTTTGTTGATTTTAGATCAAATGATATCGCTGAATCTGCTGAACTATTCGAGTTTTTCAAGTCGGTGTAACTATGAACCATCCTCCAGATTCGACAGACCTTCTTAACTCTTTCCATTATCAACATGAACTTTCCGCGCCCCACATTCTCCGTAGCTGAAATTTCCTAAACATTAGAAGCTGTCGATCCATCGAAAGGTCCAGGTTCAGATAGACCACCTCCTGTTTCATTCAACGATGTGCTGACGTATTAAGATTGCCTGTTGATTTTGTTCAAATGTCGCTTGCGCTAGGAGTCTTCCCAGATGAATGGAAATTACTCGAGTTACTCCAGTTCATAAGACGGTAGCTATAATATTGAAAATTATCGTCCAATCTCGATTCTTAGTTGTGTGATTATGAATCATGAATGTGGCTGCTAAACCTATTATCTCCAAGTACGAACATTATGTACGGAATCGCCAACTGTAACAAACCATGACCTACACTAGCATGCTGAATTCTAATCTGGAGAAGAGGGTCAAGTTGACAGCATTTACATCGACTTTGAAGACTTTCGAAAAGTTCCTCACGGATTAACTTTAAAGAATTTAGAATGTTGTTTCCTGACTGGATTGTCACTTGGCGCGTTCTTACCTGATTGGTAGATCATCCTTCATTAAATTAGGCACGCATCCAATACATATCCTACGCAGGCCTGGAGCGGGTCACTTTTAGTGACTTGGCACTTTTTCGAAGTCACAAAAGTCTCTTTTTCGAGCTCCAGTCACAAAGTCACTTTTTCTCGTAAAAGTCACTATTTCAACTATTTTGTCAAAATTAAAATTTGCTAAGTCCAAGATTGATCAAAATGAAAGATTCTTAAGGTACATCATCCTAGCATAAGAAAATAAATTTCAAATAATGTAACGCTTTGTATGCTCGTCGATAAAGTTGCTGGGTGTATAGAAAATGAACTACTAAGGCTTGTTAGATCGAAAGTCGCTCTTAACTCTTCTTGCCTTCAAATTCATAAAACCGGCCAGTTTTAACTTGTCATTGCTTTTTAATTATAATTTAATGACAAAATTATGTGCCACTATTCATGAATGTACCAGGGCCTCCTTAGCGTGCGGTAAGACGCGCGGCTACAAAGCAAGACCATGCTGAGGGTGGTGGGTTCGATTCCGTGCCGGTCTAGGTAATTTCGGATTGAAATTGTCTCGACTTCCCTGGGCATAAAAGTATCATCGTTTTAGCCTCAGATATACGAATGCAGAAATGGTAACTTGGCTTAGAAACCAACTGCGAGTTAATAACTGTGGAAGTGCTAAATGAACACTAAGCTGCGAGGCGGCAATGTCCCAGTGGGGATGTAATGCCAATGAAGAAGAAGAAGAAGATTCATGAATGTATATACTGTGTGGTAAGCAGAATGCGATCAAGAATCCAAACATATTTCAAAAACTTGTTATCTCCCTAATCATAAATTCATATTTAATCTTTTAATCCTCCATGAACTTCCTGGTGTTTCAAGAAAGCCATTAGTGAGCGAGGAACAGCTCAAATGATCAAACGATCAGTTCTTGAGGATTTCAAAATATATTCTGATGTATGCAATCACTTTGAAAATTCAAATAAAATAACTGTGAAATTTAAAATATTTTGACATTTTGAATTTGATTTACCGTTTGAAGCTTTTTTAACGTTTTAGAAGCCTGAACAAACTATTTAGGTTTAAAATAATTCTTTGGCATCCGGCAAGAATCTGGGCTATGGTTACCATATTTAAGTCACCTATTTGAATTTATTGTTTACCAACATTCCTAGATTAAGTATAGAAACTCCCTGATTTTTTTAGCAGGTTCCAAAATTTTCCTCTGCAGCTTTCAAGCTTTAAATCTCGAAAATATATTACTTCTTACTACGCTGGCTGTTGTTCAATATAATTTATGATTTCGCAATGCTCTTTCTGGCAACAGTCTATTTTTTGAATGGCAAATTTTCGATTTGAAAAGTTTTCAAACCAACAGAGGGAGCTATTTTAGATTTATAAGCTTTGTGAGTCAAAATAATTTGATATCTAGCAATTATTTACATAATTTTCAATCATAAAAAATATTTTCACATACAGAAATTGTAGGAAGAAGTTCGAAGACATACAATACATTGTTCTCACAATAGTGTAGATCTTGTTTGCAAAATTGTTGTTCTGTAATTCTGTGTAAACATTTTGTAAATCACTTCCTGCTTATTAACCTATGAAAAGTTAATTTTGATTTTTTTCTACAATAACAAGTGTTACTCGTAAAAGCATTCCAAATCTTATTCATTTAGTCTCACGTGAGTAAACCTGTTTGCAATTTAAAAGGAGCTTGAGCTGTCATGCAAAATCGCTTTGTTTCACTCATTTACGAAAAATCAATCAAGGCGAAAATAAAAAAATCCTAAAGCATTTGGATGATTCGAATCTTGCAAAATTTTGTCTTGATTCAAATCATACCTGAGTTTTGAGGTCATGAGTGTCTCTTGACCCTGACTTAAAGTCACTATTTCTGGTATTCATGTGATTTTGTAAACAAAACGTTGATTTGTCCATCTGATAGTCTCCCACGCAAACCATCACCACATACAGGCAGGAAAGCCTTCGGCTACCTGTTGGTGATGTTAGTTTGTGGAGTGCCATCAGATTGGATAAATCGACGTTAAAATCTTTGTTTACAAAATCACATACGTCCTTTGAATAAGTACCAGATTGTCACTTTACTGCAAATGAAAGTCACTATTTGGTTTTTTCGTCAACGTTGGTCACTAAAGTCACTATTTTGAGCAGCATTGATCGCTACCAGCCCTGCTCACGCCATGGGAGTGCCACTAGGCAGTCACCACACGGACAGATAAATCAACCAAAACTTTGAGTTGAATATACGCATTATGAGAATATCGCAGGAAAAATTTACCCAAAATTGGGTAGTTTTCCTTTCTTTCCCATGATTGCTATCAAAACTAGAGCAAGATGCAAACACCTCAACGAGGTTGCTCAGCCCAATAACCCAAATTTGAGTAAATTCAATATTCTCTATTTTGGGTTGTTCAAGTACACTTTGGATAAATTAAACTCAGCTTTGGGTAAATTGTTTACATGGGATTAAAGGCAAACTACCTAGTGCCAGAAAAGTAATTTTACTCAAATTTGGGTTATTGGCCCAAACTACGGTTTTGAGTGCAAACAACCCACTTTTGGGTAGTTTTTTTTGTCATCATCATTCATCATCATCTTCGTGAACGATTTATGTCCAAAGCAGTTTTCTGTTTTGCCCTCAGGCGATCCCATGGAATAATCTTTGAGGTTACCGCACAAGAAAGAGCGATACAACTGATTCGACTCTAAACCCATCAACAACGACGTGGAGATTTGCAGAGGTTTTTGCATTCGATTATAAACAACCACGTGGACTGCCCTGAGCTCTACAGAAGTTAACTTTCATGCCAGCCGTCGCTCCGCCAACGTCAGCTCTTCCAACACTCCACAATGTTTGCAAAATCACCGCTTGAACGTTGCTTCAACCTCCTCAACGACATTGATTGGTTTGATTTTCATTGTAGAGAACGATATCCAAAACTGATTAGGGTCAAGAGCATATGTTTAAACCATCTGTACAGTCTACTGAAGATGAAGATAAATAATAGTAAAAAATATCCAAATTTAAATTTGAATCTTGAAACACTGAAGACGTTTTACAGAAGAAAACTTCATACGTATTTGTTACTGATAATGGGGTTATGTAGTAAGCGGTAATAGAAATAATTGTAATAGAAAAAAATGAATAACCTAAAGTTTTGAAAAACTTTAAGATTTTGTTCAGCGGTGCAGCCAAACATTTTGATAATATAAAGTCTGGTTTAGTTTAAATTTATTTCGAAATTCCGGAATTCCGTTAAATTTCGTTAGAAGCTAGTTTTCTAGCGAAATATTTGCAATTTTACGAAATGAAACAGCAATACAAAATTCGAACGAAGTAATACTGATTACAGCGGCGCCTCTGGTGGCCGTACCGAGAAGTAAAATACATCACATCGTTGCGGAAGGTTTGTTCAATTTATGGTGAAAGTTTCATCAGTATTGATGCTCACGTTCAAAAGTTATCGAAAATGGAACGCGAGAGATGGGAACAAATTTTGCCCACTCACGTTTCAAATCCAACATAGTCAGGAGAAATGATTTCAAAGTATCTAAAATTAGCGAAATTGACTGTAAAAACTGTCAAACGTTATCGGGAAACATTATTGCTGGATCGCGTATAACAAAACAATCGTGGAACATACGACCAGAAACAACAAGTGAAAGTCTGCAGAGCAGTTCGGAACCATTTTGGGATTTCCTTGCGTGATTTAGCGAAAAGGTTCACTGCACCGTACAGCACAGCTCAAATAATCTGTCAGCGTGAAGGTTTCAAGTCGTATGATGTCAGTAAGCGTCCCAACAGGACCCTGAAACAGAACCTGGTTGCCAAACATCGCGCAAGAATGCTGGGCGAGCAAGTTCGAAATTAATATTAAAATTGACTTTCAATTCCCGGGACACAAGTTTTATCTTGCCAAACGGAAGGGAAATACCCCAGGAAAATTCAAATATGTAGGGTAAAGTGCCCAATAGTGGACCCTCAACCAATAGTGGACCCTCCAGACATTTTTTCATTAATACAACACAATGGAAATATTTTGCTATGAAATTCCATCGGGAGAACCTACCTTACAGTCCTATGATTTGATTACATGCATTGAAAATGCTATGGAAAGTAAAATTAGTTGATTTTTTACAATTCTATAAAAAATAAACACGAGAGTGTCCATTATAGGAATATTTTGGGGGGTCCATAATAGGGAAGAAGAACGTCCCGAAACGAAACATGAAAATCAAATAAAGTGTCGACTATAGGGAAGCAATTTCCTATTATGGACCCCCAGGGGGTCTGCTATAGGGTAAATTTAGTCCAACTTTTCAATGTTAATTTCAAAGAATTACGTCGAGTATTTGAGTGTTTTATGTATGTATCGTGAAGAGGAGATGCAGAGCTTGATATTAGATACCACGCAAAATTAATATTTTGAAAATTTATACTCCTTATGCCAGGAAGAGCAAAATTTCGCTACTAGAGGGTCCACTATTGGGCATTTTACCCTATTTGCAGGCAAGATTGCCCACAAATTGATGGTATGTCAAAGCATCTGCAGTTATGGAAAGAAAACTAAAGTTTTCATCATTGGAGCGACCATAAATGGGCAAATATACAAGGAGGAGTGTCTTCAGAAGCGATTTTTGCCATCCATTCAATCACACGACTGTCCGGTGTTGCTTTGGCCTGACTTAACAAGCTGCCAATACAAACGGAATGTAATGGAATGGTATGAACCGAATGATAATGACGTTATTGAAAAAACTATCAACCCACCAAAATGCCCAAATTTTCGTCCCAACGAAAAATATTATGCAATTATCATAGGGAAACTTGAGAAATAGTGCAAACCAATCAGAAAACCATCTTATATGAAGAAGTGGTGTGAAAAATGACAGATTAAGTTAACCGTTCTACTGTGCAAAAAATAACGAGTGGTATTGAGAGAAAAGGCCGAGAATTCATCCGAAATGCCAATGAATCATTTTTCGATATTTTTTCCTTCAAAGTTTATTAAATTCCCTGTATAATAAAACCTGACCCATTTTTTTATGAACTTTTTCGGCAAAGAAATGTCTAATTTCGTGCGGCCAAATTCTAAGTGGATCAAGCTTTAATAGCATCGGAGTTAACAGTTAGCCTTGCAAGATTTGTCAATCCGCAGATGGCGAGATCGACTCTCAGTCCGGATGCCTTCGAGTGGGAAACATTCTCGACTCCCTGGGCATAGTGTGTATTATATCCATGCAATTGGCGGGCATAGAAAAGCTTTCGATTGATAGATAGGATAATTAATAATAAGCAAAATAGAACACAATGTTTAAAAAACAGGATCAGTTCCAGTTGGAATGTAGGGCCATCTGAAAAATCATTTTTTGGCAGACTGATAAAATGATAACAAATGGCAAAATCCATCCTAAAATTTTGCTTAAATTATCCAATGTCAAATGAAAACAAACAGAATTTTGTAGATTAAGAAATCATTTACTGTACAGCTATAACGTTCGCCTCGATGATGATGGTGGATTTTATTTTATTAACGTAATTTGGTTCTGAACCATTCTTTGTGTAGACTACAAAAGTTTAAGTACCGCGCGTGGATTACAGATGTGAATGATTTTAAATTTATTGAAAAACTTGTATACTGTTGAATCATAATTTTGAATTATTAGTAAGCCATCTGGTAGATTATTTTGTACTCGCCGATGTCCCGAAACTTTTGTTATCGATTTCCGCCATCGGGGGTGACAATGGGTCTGAAGGTGAGAATGGGTCATCGCTCTCACCGGCAGCCTGGAGGTCGTAGTGCAAAATAGCTCAAAAAGGTCTCATATATTTTAGTCTTCTTGCCCTGGGATACATTCAATCCATTCTACAAGCATTCTAAGTAGTTGAAACAGTGACCCATTCTCACCCCCATTTGACCCATTGTCACCCCCCTGACGGCACATTGATCTTATTTAATTATCTTAGATAACTCGTACAGTGCAAACCTTTGTAGGGGTATGTGGCGGGACCATCATCATCATCATCATCATCATCATCAACAACAGGCAATGGATCGATCATTTGTTTTTATTGGTCTCTTCAAACTCAAGTTCGAGAAAAGAAAGACAAAATGCTTGTTGGGGAATGAATATTTCTTTTGTCATTTGGCAGTCATTATTATAGAATAAGTAGTTATTCGTATTACCCAACAGCTGTAGAAAATGTACTTCATCGCATACATAATTATCCAATTAACGTGCTCAATGATCTGCACCAAATTGTATGTGATTCCCTAATCCCTAGAGATCGTAGTAAGGCGCCCATTCATTCATTTATCTTCGAGCACGTTCCAACGAATGTTTGGAACAGCTAAACCAAAACAGAACAGTAACGCTCATCTGCACGCCGTCGCTTTACTGACAACGCGCTGCCTGATCTGCGAGCTGCGTGAAAACCACCGACGATCGCGTTGGTGAGCATTTGGTGCTTCCCCATTTCTGTTGGACATGCCCCCTGTTTGGAGCGTGACTGCAAGGAAGAACCAAGGGAAAGGACTATAAAACCAAACCGCTTCACGCAGATCAGTTATCAGTTTGCAAACGGAATCGTAACCTACGTGTACTTTCGATCTACTGAAAGCCTACGCATTGTCAAATCAGCACCACTGTCAGCCCACGTAACGTCGCCATGAACTTCAACAAACTGTTTGCGCTCGTCGTGCTTATCGGGTTGGTTCTGTTCGCAGGGCAGACCGAAGCCGGGTTTCTGAAGAAGCTGGGGAAGAAAGTGGTAAGATGTGATGAACTGCGAAGATATTTGCAAACCTCGCTAACACTCAATTTGTGTTTTATCTAATTCCAGGAAGGTGTCGGCAAACGAGTGTTCAAAGCGTCGGAGAAAGCGCTGCCCGTTGTGGTTGGATACAAAGCCGTTGGGAAGTAGTTGATTGATTGGAGGCGAAAAGACTGTGATATGTACTTAAGTTTTATAAGTTTTTAAATTTAGATTCAATGTGAAAAATACATATATGATCATTTTACTAATAACAATTTAATTTTTGTGTCCCAAAATAGTAACAAGTCTATTTTTTGCGAGTCTCTTTATATCTGATCGTTCCACTTTACTCGTTATCAGAGTTCTTACTCAATCTCAGGAGCACAGGATGCTCACTCACGAAAATTTTCACCTAAAAATCGTTTGTAGAGAGAGAAAGTGAAAGTCTGAAGAATGATAACCTTTTTTCGCTCACTTAGACTTCCGAATTCCACCAATAGCAAAACAAACGGTAGTAGCACATGTTTATTATTGTTATTAGTATTGTATTATTGCTATTATTGTCATTGTTAAATTATTAAATTAATTTAAATTAAGTTAAATTGTTCGACGCAAGTTCTCGCGGAAAATGAGTAAGGAAATATTTTAAATCTCTTAATAGTTCCAAAAATTAGGAAAAATTTAATTTTGAATCAATTTCAATATTTTTGAAAAGCTTAGAAATAAATAAAATTTTAGAAATTACGAAAATAATAAAATGAAGGTTCAGTTGAACATGAGCATGAGCATAATTGATCGCCCACGGTTGCTATTCCATTATTGCCAGGTCAGCTGTAATTATACACAGATAACCAACATATGAAGTTTGGGACTAGCATCATGTTCAATGTGTAAGAAGTGGTGACCCAAAAATAAGCAATACCAGCGCCGGTCGTGTCCGAATGCAGGTCAACTAAGGAATGGGTAGGAAATTGTTGACACGTGACACTCGTTTTGAGGGAAGCCGACGAGTCATCTGCACTTCTACGAGAAATCACAAGTTTCTCAGAAGGGTGAGGGTGGTTCAGTTGTGAATTAATTTTTGTAACGTCATTTTTTCAAGAAATTTGAGTTGAAAAGAAAAGCAATTTTTGAACAGTGCAGTGTATCCAGTTAGCCTTCGAAAAAAGGTTTAGGTTTTCCAATCAGTAGATGGCTAGTTCGGTTATTCGTACGACCCAGGATGCTTTCGGGTAGGAAACGTTTCCGGCTCTCTGGACATAGTGAATCTTTTAGACTTGCCACACAAGGTACATATTCATGCAATTGGCGGGCTTTGAAAGACTTTTAATCAACAATCGTAGAAATGCTCATAGAACACTTAATTACAAAGTAGGTCAAGTTCAAGTTGGAATGTAGAGCCATTTAGCATGAGCATGATTGACCGCCCACGGTTGCTACTCCGTTATTGCCAGGTCAGCTGTAGTTACACAGAGAACCAACAGATGAAGTTTGGGACTAACATCATCTTCAATGTGTAAGAACTGGTGACCCAAAAAATAAGCAATACCAGCGCCGGCCGTGTCCGAATGTAGGTCAATTAGGGAATATGTAGGGAATTGTAAACGTGATACTAGCTTTGATAGAAGCCGACGAGTCATCTGCACTTCCATGAGAGATCACTGGGATGTTGGATATATGGGGTAAGGAGTGTGGCAGGGTTCGTTCTGGTAAACGGTATGCCGTGTACAGCGTGTAGTTTGATCGATGAAAACAATACCAATTTTTTTTTAAAGGTCGCACAAAGCAGAACAAAATTTCGGTGATCTGCTGAACGTTCTGCATACCGCACAAAGCAGAATAAAACTATGATGAATGATGATAGGCCGATCGTTCTGCTTACTGAAGAAAACACGTCTGGACACGATCTCCGATCGGTCTACGTCCAATACAAAACACGAACAAATCTGCACTGAACTGATTGTTTCACTTTCCAATTTACTCGCCCACACAGCAGAATCAGATATTTTGATAACCGCACGACCGTACTGCGCCTACGACTAATTGATTTCGCCGCCTCCAAGAATATGGCCATTCGTAGCACCTACTTCCAACACAGCCTCCCGTATCGGTACACCTGGAGATCACCACTGCAGACAGAATCACAAATCGACCACGTTCTGATTGATGGACGGCACTTCTCCGACATTATCGACGTCAGGACATATCGTGGCGCCAACATCGACTCGGACCACTGTCTGTTGATGGTTAAACTGCGCCCAGAACTATCCGTCATCAACAATGTTCGGTACCGACGACCACCGCGGTACGACCTAGATCGACTGAAGCAACCTGATGTCGCCACTGCATACGCGCAGCATCTCGAGGCAGCGTTGCCGGAAGAGGGTGAGCTCGATGGGGCCCCTCTTGAGGACTGCTGGAATATAGTTAAAGCAGCCATTAACGACGCAGCGAAGATAAACGTCGGGTATATGGGACGAAGTCGACGGAACGATTGGTTCCACGAAGAGTGCAGACAGATTCTGGAGGAGAAGGACGCAGCGCGGGCGGTCGCGCTGCAGCAAGGTACCCGGCAGAACGTGGAACGTTATAGACGGAAGCGGAGACAGCAGACCCGCCTTTTTCAGGAGAAGAAACGCCGCCTGGAAGAAGCGGAGTGCGAGGAGATGGAACAGCTGTGCCGTTCTCAAGATACACGCAAGTTCTACCAGAAGCTCAACGCATCCCGCAAAGGCTTCGTGCCGCGAGCCGAAATGTGCCGGGATAAGGGAGCATCTTGACGGACGAACGTGTGGTGATCGAAAGGTGGAAGCAGCACTACGAGGAACATCTGAATGGCGCTGAGAGTACAGGCAGTGAAAGTCAAGGCAGCGGAGGAGATGACTACGTCAGTTCAGCAGACGATGGAAGCCAACCAGCCCCCACCTTGAGGGAAGTTAAGGATGCCATTCAACAGCTAAAAATCAATAAAGCAGCTGGTAAGGATGGTATCGGAGCTGAGCTCATCAAGATGGGCCCGGAAAAGCTGGCCACTTGCCTGCACATACTGATAGTCAGAATCTGGGAAACCGAACAGCTACCGGAGGAGTGGAAGGAAGGGGTTATATGCCCCATCTACAAGAAAGGCGACAAACTGGAGTGTGAGAACTTTCGAGCGATCACCATCCTTAATGCCGCCTACAAAGTGATATCCCAGATCATCTTCCGTCGTCTGTCACCATTAGTGAACGAGTTTGTGGGAAGTTATCAAGCCGGCTTCGTTGACGGCCGCTCGACAACGGACCAGATCTTTACTGTACGGCAAATCCTTCAAAAAGCCGTGAATACCAGGTCCCAACGCACCATCTGTTCGTTGATTTCAAGGCGGCATACGACAGTATATACCGCGTAGAGCTATGGAAAATCATGGAAGAGAACAGCTTTCCTCGAAAGCTTACCAGACTGATCAAAGCAACGGTGGACGGTGTGCAAAACTGTGTGAAGATTTCGGGCGAACACTCCAGTTCGTTCGAATCGCGCCGGGGACTAAGACAAGGTGATGGACTTTCGTGCCTGTTGTTCAACATTGCGCTAGAAGGTGTCATGCGGAGAGCCGGGTGTAACAGCCGGGGTACGATTTTAAACAGATCCAGTCAATTTATTTGCTTCGCGGATGACATGGACATTGTCGGCCGAACATTTGCAAAGGTGGCAGAACTGTACACCCGCCTGAAACGTGAAGCAACAAAAGTTGGACTGGTGGTGAATGCGTCAAAGACAAAGTACATGCTTGTGGGCGGAACCGAGCGCGACAGGGCCCGCCTGGGAAGCAGTGTTACGATAGACGGGGATACCTTCGAGGTGGTCGAGGAATTCGTCTACCTCGGATCCTTGCTAACGGCTGACAACAACGTTAGTCGTGAAATGCGAAGGCGCATCATCAGTGGAAGTCGGGCCTACTACGGGCTACAGAAGAAACTGCGGTCGAAAAAGATTCGCCACCGCACCAAATGTGTCATGTACAAGACGTTAATAAGACCGGTAGTCCTCTACGGACATGAAACATGGACAATGCTCGAGGAGGACTTGCAAGCACTCGGAGTATTCGAGAGACGGGTGCTTAGGACCATCTTTGGCGGTGTGCAAGAAGACGGTGTGTGGCGGCGAAGAATGAACCATGAGCTCGCCCAACTCTACGGCGAACCCAGTATCCAGAAGGTAGCTAAAGCCGGAAGGGCACGATGGGCAGGACATGTTGCAAGAATGCCGGACAGCAACCCTGCAAAGATGGTGTTCGCTTCCGATTCGGCAGGTACGAGACGGCGTGGAGCGCAGCGAGCGAGATGGGCAGACCAGGTGCAGAACGACTTGGCGAGCGTGGGGCGTATCCGAGGATGGAGAGATGCGGCCTCGAACCGTGCATTGTGGCGTCAAATTGTTGATTCAGTGTTATCTGTTTAGATGTTAACTAAATAAATGAAACGTACTGCGTCCAACATAAAATACGAACACACTTGCACTTTTTACGATTTATCAGCTTTATCAACTCAATATTTATTCCGAGGATTATCCCGCGACGAAGAAAAAATCTCACAAACCGACGCGCACTTCAAGTATAAGGTACATTGCGGTGTAACTATTATAAATTATCGTCGTATGGCGATAAAAAAATTATCACGTTTACTTACTTACAACAGCTGCGTATTTTTGATCGTAATCTCGATCATCTTGTAAAATTTTAAACTACCTTATTTGAAACAGAAAATCCGCGTTGAAAAAAACTTCACATATAACACATCAATCTTAGCCAACATTATTCACACCACCTCTGAGTACTTGAATAAAATATTCGTTCAAACTTTATTTAGAATTAGAACATAATTTTTGAAAAGCAGGTCATGTTCCAGTTGGAATGTAGAGCCAATCTGAGCCCAGCCCATTCAAATTAAATCTACTGTGATTTAAAATTATTCAGATAACTCTGGCAATACTGTACTATACAAAAATAAAATCAGAAATATTATAGGGGAACTGTTCCGTTTTCCATCTCACTGAACATATATTCATCTCATCGCGAAACAAAGAAATACGGCACCAATTTTTGCTAACATGTGTGCTCACTGCTGAAAAAATCACAAAAATAATAAACAAAACAAATACCTTTTCATTGCTTTGTTTTTCGTGAGACCAATATCGGAACTATGAGATGAAGTCCAGGAGCAGTAATCCTATGTTATAATATTGTTTTACTCCTCCGCGATGAGTATATCCAAATGATGCTCAGGACTAGTACGTAGTTTATAAGGTGAACCAGTCAATGTTTAGACAAGTATATTAATAGAGTAGGACCCACACAGGTTCTATACTCGAGGAATTGTCAATTTGGTACGAGAGCAACTTATGCCAGTGATGAAAATTTAATCAAATTAAAATAATCACTCAAAAAAGAATATTGAAAAAAAAAAACTAAACTGGTGATGCTATAATTTAATTGATTTGCTAAGCGTAGAAAAGAACTTTCGTTTACGATTCTAGTAGTTACTGTTACAATTGTCCAGATAAAGGTTTATGTATAGAGGGTAGAGACATACGGAAAGATGTTAGAATCCATGAGTTCTCTGAACCAATAGCTTCTCCAATGGTTGAAATAAGAGAAAACGACGCATGTACATCTCTAAACTAACAATACGAACAATTCAGAATGAGCTCACCAAAATCATTTGACCAGTCTAGATAATTGAACAACCTGTTATGCAACTTGCTTATCCGATGTTCCGGTTCATGCGTCCTTCTACCAAGTGTTGATAGTTTTTAGATGCCTTTCATGTCTTCCAACGCAGTATCTTTCATCGAAGCCACGCATCAGGCAAGCTTCTGTAGTATGTACTTGGAAAGCAGTCGTCTTCTAGAGGTTTTCACAAACAGGAAACACATATTCCTTTTTCAGCAGCTTAGAAACCCTCTGTCAGTTAACGAGAGGTTCACAATTTCAGGTAGCGGTTCCTCAAGCCATTGAAATATGGCGCCAGACTTGACATGCTCTGGTTATCCGGTTGGTAAACCCAAACTTGGTCTATTTCGTCAATAGAATTCGTGTTTGTGAAGGTACTTGTTATATTCAGTCATTAATAGTTTTTGAAAAGTTTGACGCGAGAAATTTTAAAAGTCTTCACTCAGTCGCGACATACTTCGATCTCCGTAATGTAGAGCCAGTAGAAGAAGAAGAAGAAGAAGAATGTAGAGCCATTTAGGAAGAAGATTTTTTTTTCAAATGTGCGAAAGTTCTTAATTTGAATTTCAAATTCTGAAAATAATGAAATCTCTGCTTATTTCAACACTTGAAAACTCCAAAAAGTACAAGTGAACAAGAGTCTTGTCGAGTCGGATTCGTACTTATCGTTTCCACGAGACCAAAGCATGAGATTTTCGGGCCAAGAGAGAATCTTCGTTGTTTTTGGTGAGGATCATCACTGTTTTCCCTAGAGCAAACTTTGTAAGATAAACGAGAATTGTTCCTATTGGATAACATTTTTTCCGTTGCATCCCTTTTTCGACATACTCATTTTTCGCGCGAATTTTCATCGAACAAATTAACCTAATTTAAATTAAATTATTAAATCAACAATATTAATAATAGCATTAACAAGTGCTACTACCGTTTGTTTTGGAATTGGTACAAAAATGCTAGAGAATGCGGAAATCTAAGTGAGTGAGCATCCTGTGCTCCTGAGATTGAGTTTGAACTCTGATAACGAGTGAGATGGAACGATCAGATATAAAGGGACTCGCAATAAATACAATTGTGACTATTTTGAGACAAAAAAATTGTTATTAGTAAAATAATGATATATGTATTTTTCACATTGAATCTAAATTTAAAAACTTTTAAAACTTAAGTACATATCACAGTCTTTTCGTCTCCAATCAATCAACTACTTCCCAACGGCTTTGTATCCAACTACAACGGGCAGCGCTTTCTCCGACGCTTTGAACACTCGTTTGCCGACACCTTCCTGAAATTAGATAAAACACAAATTGAGTGTTAGCAAGGTTTGCAAATATCTTCGCAGTTCATCACATCTTACCACTTTCTTCCCCAGCTTCTTCAGAAATCCGGCTTCGGTCTGCCCTGCGAACAGAACCAACCCGATAAGCACGACGAGCGCAAACAGTTTGTTGAAGTTCATTGCGACGTTGCGTTGGCTGACAGTGGTGGCGATTTGACAATGACAATGGCTTTCAGTTAGATCGAAAGTACACGTAGGTTACGATTCCGTTTGCAAACTGATAACTGATCTGCATGAAGCGGTTTGGTTTTATAGTCCTTTCCCTCGGTTCTTCCTTGCAGTCACGCTCCAAACAGGGGGCATATCCAACAGAAATGGGGAAGCACCGAATGCTCATCAACGCGATCGTCGCGTCGGTGGTTTTCACTCAGCTCGCAGATCCGACAGCATGTTGTCTGTAAAGCGACGGCGTGCAGATGAGCGTTACTGTTCTGTTTTGGTTTAGCTGTCCCAAACATTCGCTGGAACGTGCTCGAAGATGAATGAATGGGCGCCTTACTACGATATCTAGGGATTAGGGAATCACATTTAATTTGGCGCAGATCATTGAGTGCGCCCATTGGATAATTGGCTATGTGATGAAGTAAATTTACTACAGTTGTAGGACAATATGAATAACTACTTATTCATAAGACTGCCAGACGACAAAAGCATGAATCATCCACAACAACCATTTTGTTATTCTTATCTTGAACTTGAGTTTGAAGAGACCAATTAAAACAATTGATCGATCCATTGCCTGTTCACTTTCTTACTCTGCAAAATCCTTTTTGTTTTCATTTGACATCTGATGATTAAAGCAAATTTTGAAGGAGGATTATGATATACTCAATACTTACAGTAAATTCAATACAGTTCAATTAGAATAAACTTTTTTTTTTTATTATATCAAATTTTATTATGTTGGACAACACTCGTCAAATCGATGCTCGGTGATCATATACTAACTCGCATTCGAAAAACCAAATCCTGCTACATACATTTTTTTTTCGCGTGGAGACACATGAAGTTTCAACAACATATTCAGATTGATTCGAACTAATAAGAAAATCCTTTCTGATCCGTTATGATCTTCAAATCTAATTTCTAACACTACAGCCGAATTCCGGTCAAAAAATCTTTTGTAAGAAAAGATATTGTCAACGAGATTTTCAAAATTTTCATATTTCGGAATTCCGACGAAAGTGTAGAGGATTTTTTTTTGTCTGATGAAAAAGAAAACGAGAATTCAAATTTCTTCGAAATTATTGTGGAAGAAATTCGATAAGAGATTTTTCTGGGATGAAATTTTAAGGTACATTTGTGTCACAGACAAACAGACATAACACATGAGTATTTGTCGCTGAAACCGGATCACTATTTGCACGAGGTTCTCAAAAATGCCATTAATATTCATTCGAAACCTTTGGCGAGTATATTTAGGATTCTAGTTAAATTCTTAAGATAAATGAACCCGTCGTTAGTTATACACGAAATTATTTTAATAGACCCCTCGATTTTTGTCAATTCTTGACTTACCAAAACTGTCATAACTCCAACATTTCTCTATCGATCTTAGAGATTAGCATATCGTTGGAAAGAGGAAGAGAGCATCCTCAATTCTCAATAATAAAAATACAAGCAGCCATATTGAATATTGCCGCCATCTTGGATTTTTTTTAAAAACAATTTTTCCGCTAGGTTTGCAACCATCCGGTTTTGAGTATTAATACATCGATGTAAAGCTTAGCTTATATTGTGCATTGTGTCCAAAAATCTCAGGTGTATAATTTTTATATCAAAAGTTATGTACGGTTTACCAAATTATTTTTTGACGGCCCATCTGACCAACGAACTTTATTTTTATGGTTAATAAGATACAACGAAGTCAGATCCTTGATTTCATATACTTTTCTAAGGGTCGATTTCTTCACCTCCGCTTAGGGCTTAAACCAGGTTTAAGCGTATGGGTAAGCACCGCTTAAGAGTTAAGCGGAGGTGAAGAAATCGGCCCTAAGCCAAATATGTTTCGAAAATGAAAAGCATATCTACAACAGTATTTTATTTAAAGCTAAGCTAAAGCTAAGCTAAAGCTAAGCTAAAGCTAAGCTAAAGCTAAGCTAAAGCTAAGCTAAAGCTAAGCTAAAGCTAAGCTAAAGCTAAGCTAAAGCTAAGCTAAAGCTAAGCTAAAGCTAAGCTAAAGCTAAGCTAAAGTTAAAGCTAAAGCTAAGCTAAAGCTAAAGCTAAGCTAAAGCGAAGCTAAGCTAAAGCTAAGCTAAAGCTAAAGCTAAAGCTAAAGCTGCTGAGTGGTAAGCTAAAGTTGGAGTTAAAGTGGGGCTGGAAAGCTAAAGCTGAGCTGAGTTGGGCAGTTAAAGCTGTTGAACAGTTGAGTTGGGAGCTGGGAGTGGGGCTAACAGGAGTGGGGTGGGTGGAGCTGGAACAGGAAAGGCTGAGGTGCTGGAGGCTGCTGGGAACAGGGTGAACAGGGCTAACAAACAGCTAACAGGGGTGCAGGTGGGAACAGGTGGTAGCCTGGGGTGCCTGGGAGGAACAGGTGGAACAGTGGGGGCTGGTGGGGCTCAGGTGGGTGGGCTGGGTGAGGCTGGGGGTGGGCCTGAGTGCTCAGAACAGGTGGGGGCTCAGGAGCCTGCCTCAGGGTGGAAGCCTGGGCTCAGCCTGGGGTGGGCTGAGCTGGTGCCTGGAGCTCAGCTCAGCTGGGTCAGCCTGCTGCTCAAAGCCTGCTGCTGAAAGCTGGGCTAAAGCTAAGCTAAACTAAAGCTGGGGAACAGTTGCTTAAAGCTAAAGCTGTTAAAGCTAAGCTAAAGCAGCTGGCTAAAGCTGTAAAGCTGCTAAAGCTGCTAAAGCTGAAAGCTGCTAAAGCTGTTTAAAGCTAGCTAAGCTAAAGCTAAGCTGGAAAGCTAAGCTAAAGCTGCTGTTAAAGCAAAGCTAAGCTAAAGTTTGGGCTGTTAAAGCTGGTTAAAGCTAAGCTAAAGCTAAGCTAAAGCTAAGCTAAAGCTAAGCTAAAGCTAAGCTAAAGCTAAGCTAAAGCTAAGCTAAAGCTAAGCTAAAGCTAAGCTAAAGCTAAGCTAAAGCTAAGCTAAAGCTATCAAACAAAATTTTAAAAAGTTTGAAAAAAGACTATCCGAACGTCACCATCAGCACAAAGAATGCAAAAACTGAAAGATGCTGTCGCCGGTGAAAGATGTAGTAAAACAAAACGACCGATCTAATGTGATTTACAAGATCCCATGCGAAAGTTGTCCAGCGTGCCACGTAGGTATGACGTCAAACAAACTGAAAACGAGGATTTCCAGCCACCGCTCCTGTTCCAATAAACTGCAAAGCATGTGGGATCAAGGCAAAACAGCGGAAGAGCAAGAGGTAGCTAGCCTTCGGGAACAAACAGCGCTACTCGATCACTCCTTCCTCAACCAACACGCCTTTGGATTCTACCGCACAGAAATATTGGACTCTAGTTTTAAGAAACAAACATGTCACACTTTAAACACACAGTTAATAAACGTTTAGACACAGACAATTTGAGCAGTAGATGTAGTAGAGCCGATCAACAGATAGGACAGCCATCACAACACAATTCGACACAACCAGAGTAAAAGTGGTGCACCAAAAGTTTATACGAACCGTCAATTCAATTCATAAAAGTCGTGAACTAACTAGTTCACGGTGTATTTTTTCGGGAACAACAGTCACGGATTCGGGAATACAATCACGTTTTCTGGAATGTTCTGGAAAACATTACTGATATTCCTGAATTCATGAGTTAAATCACGGTTTATTTTTACTGGTTTTCGAATTCAGGAACGCTTTTTTTGCGTGTATGCTGAGGGCTCATGTGACAACAAAACGGAACATAGTTAGTAAGTATACTAGGCATAAAACATAAACACATTAATTATCCACAGACTCATTGGAAAAGGCGCAAAACATGTGTCCGAAACGTCGGATGGAAACATGAAACCCCGTTTTTTATACCAAAAGACTAAAGCAAAAACCTCATACGTCGCCAATTAAGATAAAACATTGATTAATTTCTAAAATTTCAAAATTATTAGATTAAAAAAAAGTTCAATTTTTTAAAATTTCCTTACTTTAATTTTTCTAAAGTTTTCAAGAGTTTATTTAAGAAATGCTTACATTCAGAAACTTTAAATTCAACACAAATTTGAAAATTCTCAAAATGTAAAACTTGAAAGATACACTGGAGAGAAAAACGCGATAACTCCGAAAACCGAGTAGATCCCATTTCAGGATAACTGGCAAAGCTCTTGATAGTCTTTGAGATAAGCAATAATGTGTACTGCACATGAATTCTGCCCTACCAAGGCACAAACTGGTTCATATTTGTGGAATGTGGTGGTGGTGAACGTATCCAGCGAAACTAACGTCTTCATGTTCCTACAACAAAGGTATGTTTCATAAAATCAGAATGCTGTTACAAATTCTCTATAATTCAAATAAAATCTCTCTAATTCTGGCAATGTCCCAGGAGGGGGATGTAACGCCAACGAAGGAGAAGATTCTTTTTTTATGCCTTTATTTGTGTGTTTTTTTTTAATTTTACATTAAGTTAAACACAAAGGAGAAGATTCTGTCAAATAATAAATAATGTTATCGATGTTTAATTTATCCGATACCTCGATTTTTCTCATTGTGTGGTTGAGCAAAAAATATTTGTAAAAATGTGCTGAAGCCTTTGTAATTTCGGATTTGGATTAGTTAGTTGGGAGAATAACAAAAACTCTGCTTCAAATTACCAAATTTACGTGAGAATTAGATATATCCTAAATGATACCTGAGAAGTTTTAGGTGTAACAAATCGCAGATAATAATCAATGGATATTCAGTATTGGAAATCGGAATAACTTCGATATCGGCTGAGATATTAACAATTGTGATACGGAACAGGATTAAAAAATGCTAAATGTATGTGGTGTTCAAATATTTATTGTAAACCACTTTTGAAACAATTACACATATGTAGGTAGTTGGAGCATCTAAGCTACACCATAAGTCTATAAACAATACTGTCATGTAGGAACTTGGCATATTCAGTGCACTTAAATACCATTGCTTCAATTCATAATCACTTTCCAATCGCGTTGTACCCCGCCACAACTGGTAGCGCCTTTTCGGAAGCTTTGAACACGTGCTTGCCAATCCTTTCCTGTAGAATAAATGTTATTGGATGACAACATTTAACGACTTACAACACTCCGAACGCGGATCTTACCAATTTCTTGCCAAGTTTCTTCAAACCGCCAGCTTCGGTTTGACCCAGAAAGACCAACGCAACCAGCAGCACGAATGCGAACAGCTTGTTGAAGTTCATTTTAATTCTCGGTGGTTGCGGACTTTTTCCTCGAATTATGGGTTAGAACTTATTTTTTTTTAGTACAACCTTCCCGGTAAGAACGCTATTCTAAAACTAATAGTTCAATTTAAAAATGGGTTTAACTAAATAAGGCCACGCTTTATTCAGGCTCGAAACTTTGATTCGGCGCAACCTTCACGATAGTAGCGCTGCTGGTCTAGAACTGTGGATTGCATTTTATAATGGAAATTGTTAAATAGGGCATAGCCTCATGCATTCAATTACAGTCGTGTTAGTAAAGAATGTAGAAAAAGGGTATTTTTTAACACGATGTAATGGTCTGTTCAAATATTACGTAACGCAATAGGGGGTGGGGGGTAGTTAAAGTTTTGTTACGAATTGTTACGCAAAAATAGAGGGGGTGGGGGTCTCAAAAAATAATGTTACGCGTAACATTCTTATTTTCAAAATAATTCGATTTTAAAACAAAAATACAAAGTAATATTTTTTCCAGTTTTTTTTGTTTGCCGTGTAACCTAAAAATAACGCCCAACCCTACCTTTTCTTGTTCTGTTTTATTTACATTTTTCGTATGCAGAAGCTGTCAAAATGTAATTTAGTGTCCAACTGGTGCGGTAAATTTGCTTGGTATTGATTACGATAGATTCCATGGAAAAGTAAGCATTAGCATTAAATATCGACTATTAACTTTAAACATTAATTCACCCACTACTTTTGTGTAAAGCAGATGGACAAGGAAAAAATATACCAACGGCTTTATGGCTTGTTCTGCGCCGCATACCCCGTCAAGTCCAGAAAAGAATTGCAAGTACGATGTGCCGAATATTGGAGAGAGATAAGAAAGAAAGAGGACTTCATGAATCTCTACTCGGCCAAGGAACAAGAATTGACCGATTTGGTGACCGAATCGAGGAACAAGAATCAACGGTTTTTCAAGCAGTTCCCGACAACGAAACCAAGAGTAAGTCTCAATCAAACAAATAATGATACACGATCAGATGGAGCTGAGCCAGTCTTGAACGATAGCGAACAAGCGCCAATCGTTTTGTCAATTTCGACTCCCACATCGAACACTGAGAAATCAGCGAAAGCTGCTGATTGTGAACCTGGACCAAGTGGTGTTACTCCGAAGCAAGATACCGTAAAGAATGAGTTGGCCATCGTGAACGCTGATATCGCCAATTTGCTACTGCGGCAAGACAAGGGGATGATAACCGTCGATCAGGTGCTTGAACTTAAAAAGTTAAAAAAGTCTAAGGATCGCCTTGAAAAAAAATTGAAAAAGCTCATTGACGGTCAACAACGGCAGCAGACGTTTCGTGACAATCTGAAACGGAAGAAACAGAAACTTTCGGAGCCTTCGCCTGCAAAAGCATCAAAGCTCAACAGCTGTCCAGGAAGGCCGCGGAAGGATGATGAAGCAGAAATAATGGATGCAATCATTGATATCGCTCAGTACGGCTCATCTGCACAGGAGAGGCGAAGGTTTGAACAGCTCCGAACGGTCAAAACTTTGGATGACCTAGTAGAACGTCTGAAGTAAGTGTTATGATTATGTGCTTCTGTGTCTTTGTGCTAGCATTACGAATGTCTCACATACCTTCAAAGTTTTATTAATAAATGCCATTCTAATGAAAATGTTAATGCCTTTGTTATGTTAAGCAACTATTAAACGATCACTAAAGCAGACATTTGATATCTTTTTTTTTTACTGGAAAATAGGCGTCTTCCACTTTTTGACCACTTTTTCAGACTAATAGATGTTGTTATCTGAATTATTCAAATGCTCTAATTTTAGTCCAATAATTGCAGCTCACTGCAGCTGAAAACGTCAGTAAATGTGAATTGCTTGCGAAGTTTAATACTTCAGATAGGTAGCGTATTTTTTAGTAAATTCAACATATTTATAGGGAACTGGGATACAATATGTCTAGAACTTACGTTTACTACCGATTGATGCCAAAGCGCAGTATTACGATTGAAGGAAAGCGGCACGTCAATACTGTACCAGTACGACTGATTCGGGCGACAAATGATCATCATAAATTTCATCAAGACACACGATTCTGTGCATCAACAATTAAGCGATTGGACGAAGTAGCTAGCTTCCTTGGTCCACATGAGGTAGCCAGAATCAGTCAAGACGATAAAGCTCGTGTCCCCTTGGCAATAACAGCTGCATCTCATCAGTCGCCAATCTTGATGCACATGGAATACAGAGTACGATTACCGGACCACGACTGGGTTATTGCTGAAAAACATAAATTAATCCCATCTGTTTATGCTGGTAAGTGATTCGAAACAATTTTATTGAACCTACTTTTAAATATTTGTACTTCGCAGCTCTGGAAATACGAAAAAATGGATTCAGTGATCCACATATATAGCGATTCGCTCAGCTAAACATGCAAAGTCGACCGCTTGTGCTCATGCACTTGATTTTGAAAACTTAATGAACCAGCCTACTTTCGTTTCGACGTTGAAGTCTGCAGATGGAAAGATGAAACCAGTGTTGATAACAACTGTCGATGGCGGACCTGACGAGAACCCGCGGTTCGTCAAATCCATTGAGGTTGCCATACACCATTTCCGAACGAACGATTTAGATGCATATTTCGTAGCCACCAATGCACCGGGAAGGTTGGCCTTTAACCCTGTAGAGCGTCGAATGGCACCTCTAAGTCGTGAACTAGCAGGACTCATTCTTCCTCATGACGCTTATGGTTCTCATCTTAACACGCAAGGGAAGACTATTGATGTAGAACTTGAGAAGAAATTTTTTCAAAAAGCTGCTGAGACTCTAGCAGAAGTGTGGAGTAATGTAATTATCGATGGATTCGACGTGCTGGCGGAATATATTCCACCAGAACAATCAGAACTCCAAAAGTCTGCAATTATCCAAATGGACGAGTTGTGGAAGGCAACGCATGTACGGACTTCACAATACTGCTTGCAAATTGTCAAATGCTTCGACACGGCCTGCTGCAATGTTTTTCGGAGTAAATATGGAACATATTTTCCTCACAGATTTTTGCCGCCACCTATTCCTCTTTCGTACAATCCCTGTGTGGCCGTTTTGGAAGACAGATCTGCAAGCGCTACCATAGCGGAATCAAACATAAAGTTTGCTACTCTTTTCCAAAGCCTTGCGCTTTTTGAGAGCAATAAACTGTCTTATGACACATTTTGCCCGAGCACACAGGACAAATTAGAGCAACGTACATGCACATATTGCGAACTTTATTTTGCCTCATCAACATTATTGAAGAATCATGTCAAGCACGTTCATGGAACTCAATCACGGACAAACAAAAGGAAACCACGAAAAGTGTTTGCTAAACGAGATAGAGAGGTACTGGTCAACTTTGACAGTGATGACGAATGGGAAGCGGAATGGCTTCAAGAAGATAATCTTGAACTCGATGATCTTCCTTTCCTAAATCCGGATGATATAGATCTTGGAATCCCGATTGTTAACATGGACCATCATTTTGAAAGTGTATGGGAAAACGAATAGTGTTACAACAAATTCAGTTGGTAGTGTTACGTTTACATCCGTACGCTTTATTTGACCCTATTTTTTACAATTATTTTTTTAACATTTTTAACTAATTTTTAGTTGATAAAAAACTATGATTTTAACAGCGATCTATTGATATACTTTACACGATAGAATTGATGATAAAATTTAGTAAAATGATGCGAGTGTTACATACATTTGGATAATATTATTTCTACCATGTCATGTTTTAATTTGTTTTAAGGAAATAACAAACTAAATCGATAAATAATTTCTTACTTTAAACTGCAAAATGTGATGAAAGTATCTATTAAACAATGTAATGTTTACTAATGGTTGATTTTTTTCTATCATAATATCTCAGTTATGCGTTACGCTGGGGGGGTGGTTGTATCAGGCACATTTGTTACGATTTGTTACAGGGGGGTGGGGGTTCCTTGAAATCATTGTTTTTCGTGTTACGTAATATTTGAACAGACCCTAAGTGCACAAATGCAGAAAATGCGCAACGTATTGAATGGGTTCTTTTGAAAAGGTTAGTGGATGGGGAACTACTCGTTGCAGAATAGGAGAGACAGTAAATTTGTTTTCTTTATCATTCATTCAAATTCAAATAGAAATTTTTATGTTCAAAATATCCGTTTGTGTTGAGGTGAAAATGTAGCATGGATTTCATAGTTGCTAACAGCATGTAGAGAAGACGAAGTTTTTATTTTGGGCTTCTTTTAACATCATCCTGCAATCATTTTGAGCCTTTAAATTTCTATTTGAATGAAGGCAGAATTGATTTGTACTTACTAAAATCCCAATTAAATCACGGAGTAGTGATACTGCCTTTTTCGCATTTAGACAAGACACCAACCTTACATGGCGCTAATACAGTTTGATGCACAATTTTTATAATAACTTTCAAACGCAAAGGTCGATCGTTATCAAATTCAATAGTGATCAACTAGGCTTTACCACCTAGAATGCAACTTGTTGCGAGAAAATCGGTTAAGGATTACTCTACGAAAAGTTGTCTAATGTTTTTCTTAAATTTCATTCCCACACTTAACACATACGTACACACGGACAGAGATTTGCTCAGTTAGTCGAGCCGAGTCGATTGGCATACAACACTAATGGTCTCCGTGACTGATATAAAAAGTTCGTTCTCCAAGTGCAATGACAGCCTTTCGGTACAACTTTCTTGTATGAGAAAGGTAAAAATGAGCGGGAAATGCAGATAAACACAATATTCATCTAAATTTGATGCTTCTTTACAGTAAAAATCAATTTAAACAAAGCCAAGTTGTAAAATTCAGTTCGATTTTTATTGAAGGTTTACTGGCGGGACACTGAAGAGAGTAGAAAGGTAGAAATCTCTTCACCAGGCCTTTGACGACATCTTCAGGGGCTGTCCATATACCATGTGGACAATTTAGGGGAAGGGGTGATATGAAAAATGTGCATTTATCAATACTGGGGGAACGTTGACAAGGATGGGAGAAACCCCGAATTTATGTTTTGTAAAAAGTGAAACTGTTAGTGCATTTAGTCGATTTATTTAAGGTTGTCTTGTACTCTTGTAGTTGTTTCCAAACTAACTGTAATAGCCTTTAATGTATCGGAATGTCGCCAGATGTGGGCCACCTTGAATGATGTTTGGCACGTGATAGATATGCCAGAAATGAGCAATGCCGAACTTATATTTTGACAGCATACAAAATCAGAACCAATATCGAAGCGTGCACACGCGTATGGTTTCTTGTCTTGAACATACAAAAAACTGATTACAGTCCGACTGGGGTGTTTATTGATATATTTTGACTTTTTCAGTCTGAAATATCCAAACGGGTTTATATCAGAGCATTAGTGATTAATCATAGATTTAATCATGATTAATGAATAATGGGTTATTTAATCATTATTCATTAATCATAATCATACAAAAAATACGATTCAATCATTAATCACTAATCGTTAATCATAGATTTTTACATTTAATCATTTAGCACTAATCATATTCATGACTGTTTTGAGTTTATTCATTAATCATCAATTTTAATCATTGGACACATCGCTTTTATTCATTATTCTTTAATCATAATCATAAAATTTTTTACTTTTAAAAACATAATTTGGTAGAAAGGTTACTTGATTATTGATCATTACGCAAATCATTTAATTTGACTATTCATAATCATTAATCATTAATCATATTGATCGTTAATCATTATTCATACACAAGTTACAACGGACACCAACGTCAAGAATTACGCCACCATCATCAAGTTTCCTCGCAGCCTAAGTCTCCACCAGAACGCATAGCATGAGTCCAAAGTACGATAACCCGAATGATGAGACCAGCAAATAGAGGACGTTAGCAACAACCTACCAATCGGACGACGGAAGTGCGGACATAAACAAAACTTACTTTTAGCTAGGTCAGGCAATCAGTGCAACTCATTAAGGTTTGATGTAAGCTTAATTAATAAATAAAATTCATTCTGTGTTCAATCGTGTTAGGTGAAGGTAGTTATCTTTTTTTAAAAACGCTGCTCCGAAGCCCCGTAACTTAACTGGCGCAGTCGGTAGGATTAGGGAATTCAAAAGTAATAAGTGCAGTGCAAAGGTGCTAGAAGTGCAGCGATCAACCCCGGCAGAATACTGAGGAGGACCTGGAGGAAATCAACACGAACGCAGGATCCCCGAGAGGATATCGGGCCAAAATTTAAAAGTAAGTAAACATTTTTTATCAAACAAATACTAAAGAAATAAAGTGCAATTATAAGTGAATTTTTCAAAGTAGCGAATTAGTGAGATACATAGCAAATTGAATAATTTTAAAGTGAATTTTATAGTGACTATAGAAATATAATAAAATGAGCCAACAGGACGAAGCAGCCATCGCCCAACAGGAGCAAATGATGGCCAATGCGGAAAAAAATGTTAAAACCCTACAAACGCCACAAGGAATCAATATTTTACAACCTTTCGACGGCAATCCCGTCAAATTGCACTCCTTCATACGGAGTGTAGAAAATGTAATTCCATTCATTGATGCATTAGAGAACACACCGTATCATAGTGTGTGGCTCCAAGCAATTAGAAACAAAATTGTCGGTGACGCCGATACCGTTTTAGAGGTATACGGCACCGAACTGAAATGGGAACCATAAAAATCTGAAGGCTTATGTACAAGACACGACCGCCCAACGTAAACTACGTAGAACAGTTTGGTGCATTGAGGAATGTAGTCATATTTTAAGATAATTCATTCGATTACTGGTTTAGAACAAAATTACCGTAACTTAAAATATAAAAATATGTTGGATACCGTATTCAGTGGTGACGTCCGAGCCCTCACCGACAGTCTGGGGGTCGGATAACAAAATCGTTCAAAAAGGTCATTCAGTTTTATTGTTCTCAGATACATTAAATCTATTCTACAAGCATTCTATGTAGTTGAAACAGTGACCCATTCTCACCCCCATTTGACCCGTTGTCTCCCCGACGACGGTACGATAACTTAAAATTTTAACTTTAAAACCCCAAGTGGTAATAATGCTTTTCGAAATTCTAACTGTTGCATTCGACTTAGAGTAAAATTAGTAGGGATTCAGTTTCATTCCAAATTTTCGACCACTATTCTAGTTTATTTGTAGTAATATATAGGTGGAAATAGTGGAGTATGATTATTAAATAATACTATTCTGAAATAAAAATAACTCACTAGCGTTACATGGTTATGATATCCCAAACAGCACACGTTGAGCCAATCTTGTTGCAGTAACCATTAGAGTGATTCAAATTTTGACTTTTTTGCCACTCGATGCTTAAACGATTGCATTTGCCTTTTTAATAATCCTCCTAAATTTTTTGTTGATTTGGATCTAATTTGAGTGAGCACGCGCGGTGTGGAGTTTGTATGAAAATTACTATGAAAACAGTAACTTTCATGGAAAACCGTTCCCCAACGCTTCCCTTTAAGTTCTAAAAACATATGAGTACATCGGCAATACAGGAAATTTTACAAGGAAACAGACCGTCTTTGTTGTTAAACGATTTGATGCTCGCAAGAAAATGTATTAAGGAAATACTGAATCGTGGGAAATTCGATTTAACCCGTAAAAAAATAACATCAATATCAATAATGAGCATTTTCGTTTTCTTCATAACTTTGCTTCTAAACGAGAAATCGCTTCGCAACAACAACTGCCTTTCAGTTTGAGAAGTATTCTGTGTACTCAATGTGTTGATTATATTTAAATAGTTCATGGGCCACCTCACGGAACGATCTTCCACATTATGGTCAGTTTTCATAGTAATTTCCATGCAAACTTTAAATGGCGTGTGCACAGTCAAACTACATCCAAATTTGATAAAAATTTAGGAGGATTATTAAAATGGCAAATGCAATCGTTTAAGCATCGGGGGGCAAAAAAGTCAAAATTTGAATCACTCTAGTAACCATATTGTGAGAGAATTCGGGCATATATAAGTTACTGTGATCGATGTGCAATATGTTTGTTGCTGGGGGTGTATACTGGGGAGTGCGTGTACCACGATTTAGCGATTTTACGACAGATGCGAGACGATACGCATCGGCCCTGGATCTTGCAAAGATTCTCTGCTCTGGCTACGGACATAGGTGCCTCTGTCCAATGGTAGTCAGAGCATCGAATCATCACTGGTGGAAGAATACGAGCCTTGGACCTTTGGCAGAATCTCCGCTATCTGTTATTTGGAGTGACGAGGAATAGTTGGCAGAGAAAGGATAGTCGTATTGTTGAGTCCGACAAAGAAGCGCGAGTCGATAAAACCCGGTTGCGCCAACTAGAAATCAACAAATACTAGCCATGTACCGTTTTGACTCAAATTCCGAACATGACTCATATTCCGAACTTTAGCTTTTAAATGCCCATTTTAACTTTATTCGTGGAAAACTAATGACAGTTTTAGTTTTAGGGCGCTAAACGCCAGTGTTCGGAATATGAGTCATATTCGGGATTTGAGTCAGAACGGTACAAAAAACCAAGCCATTCGGTTGAGATGCGCCAGAGTAGGGAATAGGGTATAGGCGCTGCGGACGGGAATAGGGTATTTGTGCTATTTTATTACAATCTAACTCCCACTATCTGGCAGTGGCATTATGGATAACATATTCGTTCAACCACATTATTAATATAATTGCAAGAATCTTAGATCCGGGAACTAGAAAGTAATAGTTCTATTGTAACCTATAGCCCGTTTCAATAAAGTATGCGTTCCGAACCTATAGCCGTATACATTAAGCCCCGCATGATTGTACCCACAGAGTATCTGAAGAGCATTCAAACTTCCTGAATTAAAATTGAAATCTTTTGATTGTGGCGCATATTTAATCATAAAAATATAATTAACAATTTGCAGTTTATCATAAAATGGCTTACCATTTTCCTAAGTTATCTTTGAAGCGAACATGTTTGTTCATTTGCATTGCGATTATCGCATTATGACATTGCATTGCCGTTGCTAACAATCGATCATCCTATCCTTGCACAAACATGCGCTTGTATGTATATCGCCGACTGCGGTCACTGCTCTGGCCCTACTTTTTGTGGCAAACTGGTGCGAAGCACGCACAAAAAGAAGAGCCTAAAAACCTACTACACTGAACGACGGCCGAATGAGACTCACGTTGCGAACGGGAAAAAGAGGTGCTGCCAAAATGGTCCAATACCCTACTTTAACGTTGAGAATCAAATGTTTCAATATAACTGGAAAATTGGTGGAGAGTTTCCGAGTCGATTGATATATAAATCTCAAAAATCCATCGAAAGATGAATGCGCTATTAACGTTCAAAATCTTACATGATTTCGTGACGGTCTCGGATTTTTTTTTTTTTTTTTTTTTTTACAAGGGAGAATGCATTTACACACTAACCCAGTACACGTGCATTGTAGTTGCCAAACTACCACACGGAAGTGTACTGGAGTGTCGGACTCGACCATACCGGTAATACCGACTAAACTCCCTTGGGCTCCACCATCGTTTCCCCCAGGAACTACCTCGCAGTACTACTTCTGGGGGGACGGCAGTACTAAGCGTACTCGCTCATTATCGCTCACACAGGCACTCGTCCCACGCGAGACTGACTTGGGTGCTCGCACACCATTCACTCCATTTGAGTCTTACTTGGATGCTCTCCCAGACGCTCCGCTGCCATGCCTCGAGGTGTCAATAGCGGTAACTGCCTGGGCCTACAGATATTGCGCTACGACACTCCTGCCTCAGCACGAGCAGATCAATCACACCACTGCCGAAGCAGACCACACGCTACCCTGCCGAAGCAGGGACACTCCCCATGCACCACATGTGCACAACTGTAGGTGTGTGGGTACAACCCACTGCTACCCTGCCGCCGAAGCAGCTTCTCCAAAGACCATTCGCTCCATGTGACCCTTTTTCGGGTGCTCACTCTAACACTCCACTGCCATGCCTCGAGGTGTCGATAGGTCCCTCGACTCCTACCTCAGCATGTGCAGTCCATACTCAGACTTCTGCTGCGCTTCGAGGTGACAATAGCGGTGACGCGCTATGACACTCCTGCCTCAGCACAACCAGATCACTCACTCCCTGCCGAAGCAGCTCACGCGCTACCCTACCGAAGTAGGTACACTCCACAACTTATTCTAACACTCCACTGCCATGCCTCGAGGTGTCGATAGCGGTAGCAACGCTACGACACTCTTACCTTAGCATGTGCAGTCCATACTCAGACTTCTGCTGCGCTTCGAGGCTGCCATAGCGGCGGCGACTCGCTACGACACTCCTGCCCCAGCACAAACAGATCACTCACTCCCTGCCGAAGCAGCTCACGCACTACCCTACCGAAGTAGGGACACTCCACATGCCAGATGGCACTCCCTCCCTGGGCTTGTGCTTTTGAAGCGGCACACAGTCGCTTTGATAGAGTCCGCTTACGGGCACTTGTGGTTTTTTGGGAGGGATTTTAGCAGAGCCCACTGCTAAATCCCACCACGCCCTAGGCAGTTCTCCCTGACTCGCAGACAGCTGGGGAGGGGTCGTCAAGCCCTTGGACATCATGCTGTCCCTGCTGTCCCTGCTGCCCCAGTCTCGGATTTGGAAATTTTCATTTGTCACCCTGTATCCGAGTCTTCCCCTTAGACGTAGTTTACGTCAAAAGCAAACTTGATCGCGCATTACAACGACAAACGCGATTCAACAACATTAACCCGAGAACTGTTTATGGCTCATCAAATTTCATCCATTGAAGATTTTTACGCTAGGGTACAACATTTATTGTCGTTGTTAGTCAACCATGCCAATATTCAAATTACAGATTCTGCAATTAGAACGGATAGAATTAAAACATACAACGATAACGCCCTGCAAGTGTTTTTAGCCGGTTTGAAAGAACCGATTGGCGGGAATATTAGAGCACGTCAACCAAAAACTCTTAAAGAGGCTTTCGATGCTTGTATTGAGGAACAGAACTTTTTAAGCAAAACAGGATGGGTGAGAGATGTCCCACAAAAACATCAAAAGAATACCTTTATACTTCCGGAAAAACCAAATTATGCATTTCCTAGAATGCCGTTTGCTAATCGCATTCCCACGGTGCCCCGGTAGACCGTTATTATAAAATAAAAATGTCCATCAAAACCAAGTACAGGGCTCGATTCCTGTGGTCAGGCTTGTAAAATGTCATCTGCATGTCATTTGACTAATTTGTTCATAACTTTCTTTAGAAGCAAAATTTCTTCCATAATTTTGAATGTACTCATAACGCTTGAGTAGGGTTATATTTTTGTCCAAGGGTACATTGCTCTAAGTATAACATCAAAGGCTGGAGAGTGAAAACTCTCCAAAATGTCACGTGTCATTTGACATAATGTCATTTGAATGACATTTTGCCTCCCACGCCCCAGATTACATATTTACAGCAAAGTCTCGTTAGACAAAGTTGTAGGCCCATTTAACCGCTATAAGTTTGTCATACAACATGAATTGATAGCTACCTTCTGAAAAAAGTTCTGGGAAAATTATACAAACGAATGCAAATGACATTTTACAACACTGCCTGTGGTACTTCTGCACCTCTGAACCAATTTTTAAAAAAATCCCTAGGAGGAATCTCGAGAAATCTTGATTTGAAGTTTTTAATTAAGAAATTTCAAAAGAATCTGTATTTTAATTAAATAATATCCCCAAAATACCTTCAAACCTTCAAAGCCGCCCAAAAAGTGGTCCAAGTTGTTTTCAACCAGTTTGCATTTGTTGCCTTATTACAATTATAAATTTTTACAACTGATGAAGCTCACCAAACTGACTTAGGTATGTTTTTTGTATGACTTGAAGCCGTCTATCTTCAAGTATGCTACCTCTCGTTCAGAACCATTCATGAATTCACGTGTAGGCTGCAGATTCTTTGTTGAATTCCATTCAGGTTAAAGTTTGTATTTTTTTATTGTATTCACAAATGTATTCGAGCATCAGAAGTAAAGATTGTAGTACGGAACGTAGTGTAGCTGTTAAGCATTACAGTCCCATCCCGATTTTGGCAACACCCGTTTTTGTCTACCCCCGATTTTGGCAACACCCGTTTTTGGCAACATTTTCTTTGTTAAATATCTTGGCTGTGCATATGCACAGCATATGTTTCGAAATGGACAAATTGATATGAAATTTGCGAAAAAGAATCCACGTGTCTTGGAGGGACTCGAACCCTCAACCTCCTACTCTCTAGATAGGCGTGATAACCCCTACACAACAAGACCACTTAAAGGTCACGTTTGCGGAAAAGCCATCAGAATCCGAGTACCAACCTCCACCGCGGTTAGCTCTCTTTTTTGCAAATTGAATATCTTTCGGATGCTTGATTTGTCCAATCTCCACATGTGCTTTACTATTGTATACCCACAGCCAAGCGAGTGCACATTGTTTATTAAACGAGAGGATCGCACTCCATGCCCCCCAGGAACTGTCTGGGCGGGACGGTATAGAATGCGAACTCAATCGCACTCTACTGTGCCAAAGGCTTGCTTGGCTAAAGCATTTGATGAGTTTGATTGATTTTCTTCCCGATTTTGGCAACAACCTCGAAAATATGTTTTTATTACTTTTTAGAGTTAAAACCTTTTCATTAATATGTAGTATGATAAACAAAACCAATAGTGAATGTCATTAAAGTTCATATGCGTATTATGGGCTCTATACGAATAGTGGGCATTTTTACTGAAATAATGAACCACCACCATATTACCGCTCATTGCAAATAATTTGTATTGGAACTTTTCTATTATTTTTATTCACGTTTTCCATGTCCCAAGTCACACTACCCTAATCTAACCAGCCCACCGTAGAATGTCGTATTTATTGGCATTCTCATTGATTTTGTTACCATTCTCACGTTATCAGTCACGCAGTCTACGGAGGGTCCGTAAATCGTCTTCCACCTGATCGATCTACCTTGATCGCTGCACACCTCGCCTTCTTGTGCCTGTCGGATCATTGTATAGAACCATTTTTACTTCAACTGCGCATTGGTCCTCCACAAGCATTGTCTAGATCTAGTGTCTAAGGAGGACTACCGCCACTGCACAGTGGGCAAAAACGGACCCAAATTCCCACACAATTAATCCCGCTACAACAAATCAGTAATATATATGTCCCCTTGCACAAAAACTTCGTAGAAATCGTTTGGTGGAGGATTCAAGCTCCGGAGAAATCAAAAAAAATGTCATTTTCTGTGTGTTTGTCTTATCTTGTATCAGAAATGTCTATCATGCATTACAATAAAACACTAATTCATCAATAACATTCCAATGCATTATTCAAAAAGGCTGAAATTTTCACAGAAAATGTATTCGTCAGCACTCATCATTCCTGCAAAATTTCATCAAAATCAATTGAGTAATGAGAGTTATAGCTATCAAATAAAAAATTAGGATTTTGTGTTTTTTTCGCTTATTTCTCCAAAAGCAATTTTTTTTTAAATTTCTACCTCGAAAACCCAATTAATCATTATCACATAACATGTGCTGAATATATTTGCAAAGTTCAACAGCCAATGGCCAAAAATTATGGATTAATCCGAATCCTCAGTCGGACACATTCTGCCGGGCAAGCTCAATGACTTGGGTGAAAGAAACAGACAGGCTCACAAAGAGCCTTTATATCAAGTTTTATGAAGAAGTAAATGAAATTGAAAATCACCCGATAATTATAGTGTCAAACAACATTGCACTAAATGTTACACTATTGGCAAAGTATACTTTAATCGATGGGAAGGTGGTTAACGCCATAGTTGACAACAAAAATACCCATGCCTGCCCGATTAGTGTGGACGCTGATAAACGAATTGGTCCATCGTTTTTTCATTCGCGGCTAAATACGGTCGAATGGCTTATACGCGTATCCTCGCAGAAGCAAGTCGAAGGGAATCCAGCGAAATCTCAACCTGTGGTTAAAAATAAAGCTAGAGCAATAGCGGATCATTTGGAAGCTGTATTTGCAGTTAACATAAATCGTCCCAAAATTGGTGGTTGCGGCAGTAGCAACAACGGTAATATGCTTCGGAAATTATTAGCTGACCCTGAAAGCTTCGCAAAAGTTCTTGGTGTACGCGTAATTCTCATCAGCAATATCAGGGTTATAAGTTGTCTGGCACTTTCATCTCATATGCTCGATGCAAATGAAGTAGAACAGCTGCATATAAACATATAAAGCCTTATAAAAGAAGAGTTTCCCTTCGTGCGGCATTTACCACCATGTATCCATAAATACAGTCACATACCGGAGCTAATAACAGAAATGGTAAGCTATTCATAATTTCACAGACGTCTTTCCTAAAAGTTGTTCTCAAGTATGAACCTGAAAGCAGAAACTATTTCATATTTTCAATTATGAGCAATATTAATCAATTTGTAATAAACATCTGAATGAACATAAACAACATCAAGAATATTAAACTTAAAGCTTAAATAAACGCTACACTAGACGCATATTTTGAAACGTATACTAATTAAGCATGGATTTAGCAAATACAGTATGGCTCATAAAATATGCAAACATCTTTACTGCTCATATTTGTGTACATTTAATGCTTTTTTTACTAAGCTAGTATTGATAATCCGGAGTTCGATGTTGGTCCGGTCTAAGATGTTTTCGAGTAGGAAACAGTGAAACATATAACAAAAACCCAGATTAATCCACCTAGCGGTGATGGTGCCTTTCTCGTTTCTTTCGAGTGAGTAATTTCTATGCACTTTTGGTGAATAAAAGTATTTTGACCATAATTTCTGAGCCTATATTCCGATCCGGCCAATTTTCAACAGGAAACAATGGGACCGGATTCTGCATCGAATCCAACTTCTTGCGAGCAAATCGGCTTAGGGTACATATGTGACTAAAATGAGTGAGATTTTGAAAAATGTATTTTGGCCATGACTCCATAGTCCGATTCCGCCAATTTTCAATACGAAACAATGGGACAAGATTCCGCGTCGAATGCAACTTGTTGCGAGAAAATCCGTTAAAGATAAGTGCCTGATAAATGAGTCAGAATTTTGTACGTGTGTCTTATGTAAAAAAAATAATTTTAGCCATAACTTCGAAACCCATAGTCCGATTGGGCCAATTTTCAATACGAAACAATTGGACAATATTCTACGTCGAATGAAACTTGTTGCGAGTAAATCAGCTAAGAGTAAGTGCCTAAAAAGTGATTGAGAATTTTTCTAATACATAAATATATTTTGGCCATAATTCCGAAGCCCATAGTCCGATTGGGCCAATTTTCAATACGAAACAATGGGACGAGATTCTACGTCGAATGAAACTTGTTGCGAGCAAATCGGTTAAGGATAAGTGCCTGAAAAATGAATGAGATTATTTTGCGCACACACATACACGCACACATACACACACATACACACACACACACACACACACACACACACATACACACACATACACACACACAGACATCACATCAATTCGTCGAGCTGAATCGATCGGTATATAACACTATGCGTCTCCGGGACTCATATCAAAAGTTCGTTTTTGGAGCGAACATATAGCCTTTACGTATACTTTGTATACGAGAAAGGCAAAAATGGTATAATTTTCGATCCCATAGTCCGATATGGCGAGTGACATTTTTTACGCGATTTTTTCGTATGAATTTGTATTTTGGCCATAACTTTCGATCCCATAGTTCGATCTGGCCAATTTCAAATAGGAAACAATGGGACAGGATTCTGCATCGAATGCAACTTGTTGCGAGCAAATCGGTTGAGGATAAGTTCCCGAAAAATGAGTGACATTTTTTACGCGATTTTTTTGTATGAATTTGTATTTTGGCCATAACTTCTGATTCCATAGTCCGATCTGACCAATTTCAAATAGGAAACAATGGGACAGGATTCTGCGTCGAATGCAACATGTTGCGAGCAAATCGGTTGAGGATAAGTGCCCGAAAAATGAGTGACATTTTTTACGCGATTTTTTCGTATGAATTTGTATTTTGGCCATAACTTCTGATCCCATAGTCCGATCTGGCCAATTTCAAATAGGAAACAATGGGACAGGATTCTGCGTCGAATGCAACTTGTTGCGATCAAATCGGTTGAGGATAAGTGCCCGAAAAATGAGTGACATTTTTTACGCGATTTTTTCGTATGAATTTGTATTTTGGCCATAACTTCTGATCCCATAGTCCGATCTGGCCAATTTCAAATAGGAAACAATGGGACAGGATTCTGCGTCGAATGCAACTTGTTGCGATCAAAGCGGTTGAGGATAAGTGCCCGAAAAATGAGTGACATTTTTTACGCGATTTTTTCGTATGAATTTGTATTTTGGCCATAACTTCTGATCCCATAGTCCGATCTGGCCAATTTCAAATAGGAAACAATGGGACAGGATTCTGCGTCGAATGCAACTTGTTGCGAGCAAATCGGTTGAGGATAAGTGCCCGAAAAATGAGTGACATTTGTTTGCACACACACACATACACACACACACACACACACACACACACACACACACACACACACACACACACACACACACACACACACACACACACACACACACACACACACACACACACACACACACACACACACACACACACACACACACACACACACACACACACACACACACACACACACACACACACACACACACACACACACACACACACACACACACACACACACACAGAGACATCACCTCGATTTGTCGAACTGAGTCGATTGGTATATAACACTATGGGTCTCCGGGCCTTCTATAAAAAGTTTGTTTTTGGAGCGATCATATAGCCTTTACCGTATACTTAGTATACGAGAAAGGCAAAAAACATTTGTATCTAGTGAATGTATTCATATCTTTTAATTTGTTCTTGTGATTTTGAGATTATTGCATTTTTAATAAGCCATATTGTATTTTATATGAAAATCATCCTAATAGATATATTGTTCTCAATTATGCATTCAATTAAAAATATTTTGCAGCCCTACCCTTTGAGTTTTTATGACGAACAATCTGGAGAAACATGCCACAAAGCGGTACAAGCATGCTCGATCATGACTCGCCAGAAAAATGACTCCGGAAGACAATTTGACCGACATGATGCCATTATCCTTAGCATGGTCAGATCCAAAAATGTCGGATAGTTGGATTCGATCGAAAAAAAATCATAAAAGCAGATTGAAAGATAACGACTTTGATCATCAAATGAAATTTTACTACAGCGACCATTGTAATACACATGAAATTGACCTTTTAGATAGTAGTAGTACGAACAGTAAAAAAACGGATAATACGGATACAGAAGATGAAAGCGACGACTATGACAGCGAAAACTGTGCATAATTATTTACATAATGTTTCTCCGTTATTTCTATCATAAAGGAAAATAAAATATAAATTAGTAGTAGATTTATGTTACCTAAGGATAGCCTTGCAACATAGCATTCATTTGAAGCATCCGCAGTTATAAACTTCGATCCTTCTAAGTCATGTTGATGTTACCATTTACGCATTTGTATGTAGCCCGACATCATCAAATCACCATCCGACATTTGTGTTTTATAGATGCGCATTCATTATAAAGCCTTCAGTATTATAATGAATATTAATGTAGTGCAAATTTATTATGCTGCAGTTGGGTAAAAATGGTAACATATTTCTTTTCATTTCATTTTAATCATTTTGCTGTTCATTTTCATTATTTTGCTTTTCTTAACTGTTGAACTTTGCTAAAATTCGGCAAATATATTCAGCACATGTTATGTGATAATAATTTATTGGGTTTTCGAGGTAGAAATTTTAAAAAAATAGCTTTCGGAGAAATAAGCGAAAAAAACACAAAATCCTAATTTTTTATTTGATAGCTATAACTCTCTTTACTCAATTGATTTTGATGAAATTTTGCAGGAATGATGAGTGCTGACGAATACATTTTCTGTGAAAATTTCAGCCTTTTTGAATAATGCATTGGAATGTTATTGATGAATTAGTGTTTTATTGTAATGCAGGATAGACATTTCTGATACAAGATAAGACAAACACACAGAAAATGATACTTTTTTGATTTCTCCGGAGCTTGAATCCTCCACCAATCGATTTCTATGAAGTTTTTGTGCAAGGGGACATATATATTACTGATTTGTTGTAGCGGGATTAATTATGTGGGAATTTGAATCCGTTTTTGCCCACTGTGCACTGGTTTATTGAGGGAGTCTGTTTAGTACGGCGGCGAACTCTATTCGATCGGAGTGTTTTTGGAGTCCAAAGTACGTACGCTTTCCTGCCACGTTGCGTCTCCGAATTTGTCTGCTGGTATCGTTATTGGAGGTCAAGTGAGCCCAAGTACATTAATTCTTCAACCACCTTGATTTTGTCGCCATTGATACAAGCTCGTTAAAATAAAAAGTTAAAATAATGAAAGTAGTGCATGGAGAACTATGGAGTGCTTTGACCTGCAGCGAGCCCCAGTTTGTCCGTAGGTTGACTGCTGTCGAGTGTCAGAGGTGGAATGCCGCAAAGGGTCTTCCAGCTTCCACTTGGCCACACTGTCACTCGTAATGCGAGGTGCACATTGTGCTCATGGATCAATGATTGCCGCCTGGAATATTCCTGGCTTGAGCGCTAGGAGACCGACTAGTGTAAAGGAATTTGGTTTTAGTGAGTCGAGTGTAGTTAACCCATACTCACACTACATTGGATGCGCTTGACGAATGCACAGAATGGAGATTTCCGTTGTTACCACTTTCTAAAACAACAAAATCCATTATATAAGAATTCGCAATTTGTAGCACATTTAGTCATCTTGTATCCATCGGATCGCTATTTGATTTATACAGTGAATTATGATAAAAACAAGCATTTGTACTAAAATTTATATGAGATGTCGGATTGAAGTCAGCATTCAGCACAGCAATGGAAACGTTTTTTATTGCCTCAAATTTTTGTAAGGACGTGGCCGACGCTATTGTTTATTTCAAATATTATTTATTTTTAAATTTGTATTATGAAACTGGCTAATTAGTTACATTATCGTTTGATTACCATTCTTGAGTTTGTTTCAATATTGTTTGAACTACAATCTCCGAATAATATCGCAAAAATGTCAATTATGATGCACGTGCATCACTTAAACACACTCCACATTCTTTCAGTAGCACTTCGTTCAGTTACATTGCTGAATTCTTTCATTTATTATTTTTGAAAATTTTCCGAAATTCTTCTAAAAATCTCTTCGGAAATCACTAAATAATTGCCAACGAGAGGAAGGAATTAAAGGAACTCCTGGAGGATTTTCGAAAAAATCCGAATTAATTTTCGAAGAAAAGATTTCTGAAGCATTTTGAAAGAATTCCTGGTGATTGCCAAGTAATTTCCGATGAAATTCTGAATGATTTTTAAATAATGTTTGATAGAATGCCTGAAAGAATTTCTGAATAAATTTCCGGAAAATTCCTTGACGTATTTTCGAAAAAAATATGAGTATTTCTCCCAAAATTATAGAACTTTGGCGACGCCATGATAGAAACGAAATGCTACATGGTACATAATGTAAACCTATCTATAATTATCTATTTCCTATTTACTTTTCATATTTCAAACTTATTTGTACCTTACTAAAGGTAAAAAATTACTAAAACAAAGGTAAATTTTCTGATACAATTTTTGTGAAAAAATAGAAAACAAATCAGCTCTTCGGAATAATTTTTCACTTTTTACAGTTTCATCAAAACATTTTTCCTATTAATTAAGTATTTCATTATATATACAAATGATCACGAATCAAATTCCTATACAAGATATACAAAAAATCATGTCATGCAAGAACTTTGATTTTGATTTCCAAATTCTTTCAGTT
>NW_026943266.1:0-17427 GCF_024139115.2 Armigeres subalbatus | reverse complement strand
CTTTGTAGTAGATATTCTAAGATTTAGCTTCAATCATGCAAACAAACAAAAATTGAAATTTGATGATTTTTTTCCGTTTTATAATATCCCATTTTGGCAACATTAAAATCCGGTCGTGTTGCCAAAATCGGGAAGTGACTGTATATAACAGGTTAGATCTTCGTCAGATGCTGTAACAATTGAATTGACGAGCTTTGTCATACTCTGAGATTTCCCGCAAAAGGATCATCGGACTGGTAATGACTTTAAAGCTGGCGATAAAAAAAGCTACGATTTTCAAGAGTGAGCTGGCATATAGAATGAGATCTTGAGAACCAAGGAAAACATCAGGAAAAATGACAAGAGAAGTAAAATTTACAAGCTACGACGAAGATAAAATATTCAATTTTGAACTTTTAAAACACTTAAAAGAAACAAAATTAACCTTTACTTGTCTCCGTCACTACACATCTAGTTCGGAATTTTTAATACGATTTTAAAGAGATGCCAGATACAGCTCTTTGAAACTCGAGCATGGTTTTGAGGCAGCAATTGATGGTTTGCTAGCAGCTGGAAAAAGCCGCAGCTTCAAAGTACCATATCTTGAATTATCATTCTCAGAGTTCTGTAGAGGTACCGGAAAGGTGGCACATATCAAACATGCCTTTTTAGTCCGTTGATTAGAACTTTGACGAGATTTGGCATCAAAGATCGGTTAATATGTGCTGTGATCGAGCTTCTAACTACTATTATTCTACAAAACTCTGGTCTTACTTCTCTTCATTTTGAACATAAACACTAAATTAAACACTAAACAAATTAATTTTTACCTTTCATTCTATTCAACATTGAATGCAGGCCATTATCTACGCGAGCAAGTTAGCCATACAAAACATACTCAAGTCAGTTTGGTAAGATAAGTCAATTGTAAATATTTATAGTTCTAATAACGGCAACGGTGCTTAGAACCACCAAGAGAATGGTGTGTGGCGGCGAAGGATGAAACAAGAGCTCGCCCATCTCTACGCGAACCCAGTACCCAGAAGGTAGCTAAGCCGAAAGGGTACGATGGGCAGTGCATATTTCAAGAATACCGGACAGCAACCCTGCAAAGTGGTGGTTACTTCCGACCAGGTACAAGAAGAAGTGAAGGACACTACAGGTGGATTAATCAGGTTTTGGTGATATTTTGTATTCTTATATGGATTCTTTGAAATTTCTTAATTAAAAACTTCAAATCAAGATTCTCGAGATTCCTCCTAGGGATTTTTAAAATTGGTCCAGAGGTGCAGAATTCCACAGGAATCGAGCCCTGTTTGGGTTTGATGGACATTTTATTTTATAATAACGGTCTACGGGCACCGTGATTCACTACCTCCCAGACAACCGGCCTTTTACCCTCCAAATATTCCTTTAGAAACCATGCGTACAGACCACCTAATCCAAATTTTCAAAAGCCCACTCCAATGGAAGTTGATAAATCATTAATAAGCAAACGAATTAATTACATGAATAGGCCTCAACCCAGCCGTTTTTCACATTTCGGAACCAACAACCACCTCGACAATTTGAAACCAATCGTTTGTTCCTCGGCAACCTTTCCCTGCAGCGTATCCAGACCTTTCGGAAATCCCGCGTTTCCACCACAGCATCAGGCAAACTCAACCTCAGCACACAACTGAACGAAGTACAATGATTTATCGTAAATAGAAGAAGAACGAATATAGATTAGCAAACAATGGACTGTAAAAACCCTGGAAAAGGTTTTTATTTTGAAAGAGTCGTCACCCTGACAATGCAATAATGGTAAGTATTTCGCCGGTGCACATTTGATTCGGTTGATAATTCGGCAAATATTTCTACTTTTACATAAACAACTTAACTAATTACTTAACATAATTTAGATCGAAACACATAATTAAAAGTTTAAACTACCAACTTTTAATTATGTGTTTCGATCTAAATTATGTTCATACATCAGTAATGTTGGCTGCATTACGCACGTATTTTTGTTGAGGGGATGCTAACAATAGCCGCGCCCCGCCAATGTCGTATTTTACCCTATGTAAAAATCAAATACAATTTGTTTCATATTAATGTTGCTTTGGATTAGTGCAAAAGTTGTTATAAGCTTCGAGCTTAATTTGTTAACAAATGTGTTTGGGTTCTTTTGAAATATTAAGAATGATGAGGATTTCAAGTATGTATCTCTCTCACTTCGAGCAAATGACGTCATATGCATAAATTGTTTGTTGATCTCGACGTTTTACTCCTTGAAACTATCTGGATTTACCACGCTTTGATGAAGTGTGTGATGACACAGGAAGTTTTAGGGCACTTATATTTAAGCCAAATTGAAGAAAAAAATAACGCACTTCATGAATGGCGGACGCAGGCTTAGCTTGAAGTGGTGCAAGTCGCAGCTCTGATCAAATAAAAAAAACTCTTTAGATTCACCTTCCACCAGACAGCGGTAACACACAAGAGCTGGGAACAGCTTTTCCATGGTGATGGGTAAAATGCACAGAGAGACTCATGATCGGGTGGTGGCCGATCAATGAGAAGAGAATGTGCAGGTTGAGGATCAAGCCCCGGTTCCATAGGCCGTTACATTCAGTGGCACTGATGATTATAAGGACGCATTTCTACGCCTTCAAATCCCGTCCAGCCTCACCAACTTCGTAACTCTAGTGCGGCCATAATTGCACGGGCTCATAAACTGCGCGCCATTTTGCAACTAGGCGATTCTCCATCCAGGGCAATCGAGGAGGACAGCTTCGCCGCCATCAGGCCGATGTAAAACAATCAGTCGACGAAGAAGACAACCTGCGCAGGTGTGTGATCAGAGTTCAAACATGGCCATGATCTGAACCTCAAATTGTGTTCAAACCGAAACAAACCAACCGAATGAATGATGAAAATCTCCATCCAATATTGGAATATTAAAATTTTCATAGTTTTAAAACTTATTTTTTTATTTTCTATGTAAAAAGTTAGTGAAATATATTTGATTCCTTTTTAAATTTTTCCCCTAATCATGTACAAGAAACTCTTTTAGAGCTCCAGATTTTATTTTTCCAAACATTTTTTTCAAGAATATTTACAATGTTCCGAAAACTCAGATGTGAATATGTACATGATGTGAAAGATTTTGATTTGAAAAATGTTTTGGAGGTAGCCACATTCCTTCGATGTAATATGAACTACACACATATGTAGAAGCGTTTACCTGGAAAATGGATTGTGGGTGCTTTGACTATCTCATTTAGTAACCAATAAGTTGCGAAAGCCAACGGGGATCCTTCGTAGCTTAGTTGGTTATCAGCACCAGTATAGCGTACTGAGGGTCGTCGATTCAAGTCACACCGAAGGATACATTTTTCAAATCAAATTTTCCATATCATGTAGGATTCACATCTGAGTTCCCGAAAAAAAAGCGATTACCTTGAATGAAACTAAAAATATTTTAAAACTGTTCAAGTTCCAGCACAGTCTTTCCATAAATCCTTCTAATTCGTCTTAGACTAATTGGTTTTCATAAAAAAATAATCAATTTTTATCATTATTTGAAACTTTATAGATAATCATTTATGAGTTCCATTAGGATTTCTTGATGAACTCGAGGATAAACTCCGTCTTCCTCTACAACCCTACTTCATTGAGCGCCGTTGCTGATGAAGCAAGTGTGTAGGAGCCGGACAATACTAAATACTCATCCTACTTGGTTGTCATGTGTACAAAAATACATATGAGAGAGTTAGTTCTGAAAATGTATTGCGAAAGTTCGGCTGGTTGCGGGTGCGGGGAATTTTGTTTCATCAGTACCCGCTAAGCTGCCGGAGAGGACAACGGAGAGTCCTTCTGTAGCTAGTAAGGGAAAGCACCTGTCCCCTACAGGAGTGCACTGGGGTCGTGGAGATCAAAGAAAACCCACCGAAGAGACGGTTTACCCTCAAAACTTTTTTTTATGATTCCGTACCCCTACCGCTTTCTAGGACCGATTGTGATTGTACAGAAACAGAACAGTAATTTGTTGTTTTGAAATATCAAATTCGCCGTTTGACATATGAAATAAAAACAAATAACATTACAATTATGAAATAAGCTATTATTCAGACTTACTGGTTGTATTGCCTTCCAGCTCCAAGAAGGAAAACTTAGACGCCAAAGCTTTATCCACAAGTATCCTATTTCTATACTGCTTAATGGTTTCATTACACAGCGCTTTTTTCGTAAAAACTAGCGCAAATTAAATTTTCGAGTCGATCTCCGTATTTACACAGTCTGTTTCGTAAGAGTAAAATCAGCAGTGATTCAAATCGTTCAGGGCTGTCCAGTTTGAATATGAAATCTGAAACATTAATCTTCCCAGCAGCTGTTCGTAGATTCAGTTTTATACCAGTTCAACTGTCAAAAAATAAAACTGGTATAACGCTCCGTTCTATTTCTGCAGATTTGAACCACGATTGAATCACGAAGATTCAAATATTTTCAATTGTTTTTGGTGTATGGATGCGTCATTTTATCTACAGATCAATCCACTTTGCAATTCGGCGCCCTTTCTTGGCAGTAACATAATGATTTCAATTAATTGAAAATTTGAAAAACATGAATGAGAACACTGCTGGAAACCAGCGAGTTTGTTCTATTTTGCTCCAGATAAAACTAGAATAGTGGTCGAAAATTTAGAATCAAACGGCGCTGAAACACTCCTGATGATTTCACCCTAAAAGGTTGCCCGCCAGAGTAAACGCGACGTGCGATGCGACGCGACGCGACTCACGTAAAAGAATAACAATCATTATCAACAGGCTGTCAAATTGCACTGTCGCGTCGCGTCGCATCGCACGTCGCGTTTACTCTGGCTTCACCCTTAGGTATGTCAGGTTTAGATACACGGAAGAAATAAACTACCCAATAGTAAGTTTAATTCACCCAACCTCGAACATCCGTACGGGAAGCCAAAATTGAGTAAGTAGGGTCGAAGTAGTTTGCCTTTACTCCCATGTTAAAAAAGTACCCAACGGAAAATTTATTTACCCAAATGTAAGGGCCCCTCCTTAGCCGTGCGGTAAGACGCGCGGCTACAAAGCAAGACCATGCTGAGGGTGGCTGGGTTCGATTCCCGGTGCCGGTCTAGAATGTGAATTTCGGATCCTAGGTTAGTGTCTCGACTTCCATGAGCATAAAAGTATCATCGATGCTAGCCTCACTTGATATACGAATGTCTAAAAATGGTAGCCTGGCTTAGAAACCTCGCAGTTAATAGCACTGTGGAAGTTAGCTTAATGAACACTAAGCTGCAGAGGGCGGCTCTGTCCCCAGTGTGGGGATGTAATGCCAATAAGAAAGAAGAAAGAAGTTTAATTCACTCAATTTCGACCTCATGTAATAGAACTCAAAATTAGCTTCCGTATTGAACTGGCGTCGTTGGATTATTTAAGGCTCCAAAGATTTTTTATGCAGGTTGTCTTGTCAATATCCCCAACGACTTGTCAATATCCCCAACTCAGCCATCTTGGATTTTTTGTATGGAATTTATGCTCGTTTGTTTACGTTTTGCACTGAAAATGTATGTTTCCCCCCCGCGCTGGTAATTTCCCATCCTACTGACGCAGTCGGATAACCTGTACATAAAAATCTTGGTTTGGCTCATTTGTTTTTGACAACAGAAGAAAGAGTGGATGAAAGAGAAGAGAAAAAATAACTCAAAAATAATATAAAATACCAACCGTGTAAAAAAATCTGAAGGGTTATGTACAAGACACGACCGCCCAACGTAAACTACGTAGAACAGTTTGGTGCATTGAGGAATGTAGTCATATTTTAAGATAATTCATTCGATTACTTATGTCACTGGTTTAGAACAAAATTACCGTAACTTAAAATATAAAAATTGTGTTGGATACCGTATTCAGTGGTGACGTCGAGCCCTCGCCGACGTCCGAGGTCGGATAACAAAATCGTTCAAAATGGTCATTCAGTTTTTATTGTTCTCAGATACATTAAATCTACTCTACAAGCATTCCATGTAGTTGAAACGAAGTGACCCATTCTCTTTTTACCCCATTTTGACCGTTGTCTCCCCGACGACAGGTACGATAACAAAATTTATAACTTTAAGGCACCAAGTGGTAATAATGCTTTTCGAAATTCTAACTGTTTGCATTCGACTTAGAGTAAAATTAGTGAGGGATTCAGTTTTCATTCCAAATTTTCGACCACTATTCTAGTTTATTTGTAGTAATATATAGGGTGGAAATAGATGGATTATTAAATAATACTATTCTAAGAAATAAAAATAACTCACTAGCGTTACATGGTTATGATATCCCAAGCAGCACACGTTGAGCCAATCTTGTTGCCAGTAACCATTAGAGTGATTCAGATTTGACTTTTCGCCACTCGATGCTTTGAACGATTGCATTTTGCCTTTTTAATAATCCTCCTAAATTTGTAGTTGATTTGGATCTAATTTGAGTGAGCACGCGCGCGGTGTGAAGTTTGTATGAAAATTACTATGAAAACAGTAACTTTCATGCCAGAAAACCGTTCTAACGCTTCCCTTTAAGTTCTAAAAACATATGAGTACATCGGCAATACAAGAAATTTTACAGGGAAACAGACCGTCTTTGTTGCCAAACGATTTGATGCTCGCAAAGAAAATTTATTGGAAATACTGAATCGTGGGAAATTCGATTTAACCCGTAAAAGAATAACATCAATATCAATAATGACATTTTTCGTTTCTTCATAGCTTTTGCTTCTAAACGAGAAATCCTTCCTGCAACAACCATAACACTTCTTTCAGTTTGAGAAGTATTCTGTGTACTCAAATGTGTTGATTATATTTAAATAGTTCATGGGCCCACCTCACCCGGAACGGTCTTTCACGTTATGGTCAGTTTCCATAGTAATTTCCAATGTACAAACTTTAAATGGCGTGTGCACAGTCAAATTACATCCAAATTTGTTAAAAATTTAGGAGGATTATTAAAATATGCCAAATAAATCGTTTAAGCATCGAGGGACAAAAAGTCAAAATTTGAATCACTCTAGTAACCATATTGTGAGAGAATTCGGGCATATATAAGTTACTGTGATCGATGTGCAATATGTTTGTTGCTGGGGGTGTATACTGGTGAGTGCGTGTACCACGATTTAGCGATTTTACGACAGATGCGAGACGATACGCATCGGCCCTGGATCTTGCAAAGATTCTCTGCTCTGGCTACGGACAAACAGGTGCCTCTGTCCAATGGTAGTCAGAGCATCGAACCATCACTGGTGGAAGAATACGAGCCTTGGACCTTTGGCAGAATCTCCGCTATCTGTTATTGGAGTGACGAGGAATAGTTGGCAGAGAGAAAGGATAGTCGTATTGTTGAGTCCGACAAAAGAAGCGCGAGTCGATAAAACCCAGTTGCGCCAACTAGAAATCAACAAATACTAGCCATGTACCGTTTTGACTCAAATTCGAACATGACTCATATTCCGAACTTTAGCTTTTAAATGCCCATTTTAACTTTATTCGTGTAATTTTCTCCAGAGGAGTTTGAATTCGTTTGTTATCTTGATCCTCAGTGCGGAAAACCAATGACAGTTTTGGTTTTGGGGCACTAAAACGCCAGTGTTTGGAACATGAGTCATATTCGGGATTTGAGTCAGAACGGTACAAAAAACCAAGCCATTCGGTTGAGATGCGCCAGAGTAGGGAATAGGGTATAGACGAATTTCGCGCCAACCCTTCTATGGGGCTGGCAGCACCATCTCAGAATCGAATGAAACTTGATGGGCATAAAGATATGGTATTTCTAAGCCACTCTGCATACTTAGTTTTTCAAAAATTGTCAAGAGTAACATTTGATGAGGGCCTAATTTTTTTTTTCATGGATTTTTTATAAATCGATGTAACTCTAAAATGACAAGACCTACAAAAAAGTGTTGTATGGCGGACTGTCGTGAAATTCCCAGAAGTTTTTTGGAAAAATATCCAAAAAATAAAATACCGATTTCTACACTGAAAAAAATTAGTTTTAAAAATTAAAATCGATATTACAAAAAAACGATCGATGAAATCGATGAAATTTTTTCTGCAGATGAGTACTTTATTTATCTAACTTTTTGACTAATAATCTTTCTTGGACTTATTCAAGGAAAAAAAGTTTTTCTTACAAAAACTTTTTTCATGTCCATATTGTGTGAAAATTTATCAGCGTGTTTATGCCTACAGCGCCAATTATAGGTTTAGCAGACGTATAAAAATTTGTTTGGGAAGCAATTTAGCATAATCTAACATAATTGTGGACCAACATTTGAAAAGGGTTTATGTTTTATTTGACTTTTTGTATCGAAGTAACTTAAGAACAATTACAAAAAAATAATTACTTTGAAAACGGGCAATGTTGCCGAAACGAAACTGAAGTGATATTTAATTGTAATAGTGGAAAAGAAGATGTTGTTTTTCAGCAAAGGCTAACCATTGAACGGTGTAATTTAGAAACTGTTATAAAGCCTGTAGATGATTTTGTATCGTATTTTATTTGAAAAAATTGAAAAACTTATAACTTATGACATTATTTGCAAACAGCAATACACTTGCACTGTTAGATTTCTCTGAAAATTATTAATTCATTATCCAAAATGCTGCTCAAGGTTGGAATAATTCCCAGAGCAACAACCATCCATTCGAAGTTTACTTTAAAAGAAACGGTTAATTAGAAAACGTTAGCTTTATTAATCACAAGTAATGACCCATGACACAAAAGCTGTTCACTTATACATTTCAAAATTAATTGAACTTTTTGAAACAGTCTATTGATTTTACAAAAATTACTTTTGTGTCTGGGTGAGCTGCAGCACATTATAAAAATAAAAGGAACTTTGCAAGACTGTGTAATTTAAATTCAAAACTATGGCTTAGAAGCAGAATGGCACTTTTTCACAACATCGCACGGAAAAAGGCCCTTGCAGAAGCTATTGGTGGCACTCTCAAACGAATAGCAAAACGAGCAACTCTTGCCAAAAGATTATGGAAATACTATCAAGACTCCACAGGAGTTGTACGAATGGGCTAATGGGCACGTTTTCAAGCAAACAAAATATCACCATATTACATTTCTGTTATATCACGAATGAGCAATATCGCCATCAGGGGGTGGCTTAATGGGTCTGGGGGTAAGAATGGGTCATCGCTCTCACCGCAGGCATGGAAGGCGTAGAGCAAAATCGTTCAAAAAGGTCTCTTATATTTTTGTCTCAGATACATCCATTCTACAAGCATTCTAAGTAGTTGAAACAGTGACCCATTCTCACCCCATTTGACCCATTGTCACCCCGACGACGGTACTCAACAAGAGTTTGATGAACTTTCAAAAACCAAAAACTATAATTGGCACACAAAGCTTCATTCTTTTATACCAATCGCTCATAATAAAATCCTGGCTAAAATATTCCAACTCAGATGAAGACCCAAAAATCTTTGATTTGTTCGACTAAGTTACAAATTAATGAGTTTTCCAGTAGAAATAAGAATTAAATTTAGTAACAAATAAAATTGAAGAAAAAAATTAAAAAATGCGAAAAATTTATTATTTTTTAAATGTGCGTTTATCCGAAATCCCCCAATGAAATTATCTACCAAGCTTCATCGTTTGGAATCAAAATGTTTATCTGATAAAAAAATTGACCTCCATTTTTTTTGCTAAACCAATTTTAATCTTTACATTCATTAATTTATTTTCTCAGTGAACGAAACGCTCTTTTATGTTCCAGACTTCATAGTTCACACAAATTTACAATAGCCATCAAACATCACAATTTTGTACATCTGGTCATTTGTGTGTAACATTGATATAAACAATCTAGGAAAATATACGCCCTTTCCAAATGTTGGTCCACATTAATGTAAGATTATGCTAAATTGCTTCCTAAACAATTTTTATACTTCCAAAATGTGTCGTTGGTTGATGATAGGCTGTTGAACCTATAATTGGCGCTGTAGGCATAAAAACACGCTGATAAATTTCCTCAATATAGACATGAAAAAAGGTTTTTGTTAGAAAAACTTTTTTTCCTTTAATATTTCACAGGAACATTATTCCCAGAAAAGTTAGATAATTACAATACCTATCTGCAGAAAAAATTTCATCGATTTCTGAGATGAGGTTTTTTGTAATATTGATTTTAATTTTTAAAACTAATTTTTTCAGTGTAGAAATCGGTATTTTAATTTTTGGATATTTTTTCAAAAAACTTCTACAACACTTTTTTGTAGTTCTTGATAATTTAGAGTTACATCGATTTATAAAAAATCCATGAAAAAAAATAGGCCCTCATCAAATGTTACTCTTGACAATTTTTGAAAAACTAAGTATGCAGAGTGGCTTAGAAATACCATATCTTTATGCCCACCAAGTTTCATTCGATTCTGAGATGGTGCTGCCAACCGCTGGTCGAGTTGGCGCGAAATTCGTCTATAGGCGCTGCGGACGGGAATAGGGTGTTTGTGCTATTTTATTACAATCTAACTCCCACTATCTGGCAGTGGCATTATGGATAACATATTCGTGCAACCACATTATTGATATAATTGCAAGCATCTTAGATCCGGGAACTAGAAACTAATAGTTCTATTGTAACCTATAGCCCGTTTCAATAAAGTATGCGTTCCGAAGCTATAGCCGTATACAATAAGCCCCGCATGATTGTACCCACAGAGTATCTGAAGTGCATTTAAACTTCCTGAATTAAAATTGAAATCTTTTGATCTTTTGATTGTGGCGCATATTTAATCATAAAAATATAATTAACAATTTACAGTTTATCATAAAATGGCTTACCATTTTCCTAAGTTATCTTTGAATCGAACATGTTTGTTCATTTGCATTGCGATTATCGCATTATGACATTGCATTGCCGTTGCTAACAATCGATCATCCTATCCTTGCACAAACATGCGCTTGTATGTATATCGCCGACTGCGGTCACTGCTCTGGCCCTACTTTATGTGGCAAACTGATGCGAAGCACCGCACAAAAAGAAGAGCCCAAAAACCAACTACACTGAACGACGGCCGAATGAGACTCACGTTGCGAACGGGAAAAAGAGGTGCTGCCAAAATGGTGCTGCCAAAATACTTTAACGTTGATAATCAAATGTTTCAATATAACTGGAAAATTGGTGGAGAGTTTACGAGTCGATTGATATATAAATCTCAAAAATCCATCGAAAGATGAATGCGCTATTAACGTTCAAAATCTTACATGATTTCGTGACGGTCTCGGATTTGGAAATTTTCATTTGTCACCCTGTATCAGAGTCTTCCCCTTAGACGTAGTTTACGTCAAAAAGCGCCAGCAGGAAGATCGAGACCGTGAAGAAACGGTCTGTACCGCGCTAATAACACCGCGCTAATAACACACGAAAGTTCTATGAGAAGTTAAACCGTTCACGTAAGGGCCACGTGCCACAGCCTGATATGTGTAAGGACATAAGCGGGAACCTTCTTACGAACGAGCGTGAGGTGATCCAAAGGTGGCGGCAGCACTACGAAGAACACCTGAATGGCGATGTGGCAGACGAAGATGGCGGTATGGTGATGGACCTTAGAGAACGCGCGCAGGACATAATTTTCCCGGCTCCGGATCTCCAGGAAATCCAGGAGGAGATTGGCCGGCTGAAGAACAACAAAGCCCCTGGGGTTGACCAACTACCAGGAGAGCTATTAAAACACGGTGGTGAGGCACTGGCTAAAGCGCTGCACTGGGTAATTACCAAGGTTTGGGAGGAAGTTTTGCCGCAGGAGTGGATGGAAGGTGTCGTGTGTCCCATCTACAAAAAGGGCGATAAGCTGGATTATAGCAACTACCGCGCAATCACATTGCTGAACGCCGCCTACAAGGTACTCTCCCAAATTTTATGCCGTCGACTAGCACCAACTGCAAGGGAGTTCGTGGGGCAGTACCAGGCGGGTTTTATTACGCTCCACCATGGACCAGGTGTTCGCCATTCGCCAAGTACTGCAGAAATGCCGCGAATACAACGTGCCCACACATCATCTATTCATCGACTTCAAAGCCGCATATGATACAATCGATCGGGACCAGCTATGGCAGCTAATGAACGAACACGGTTTTCCGGATAAACTGATACGGTTGATCAAGGCGACGATGGATCGGGTGATGTGCGTAGTTCGAGTTTCAGGGGCATTCTCGAGTCCCTTCGAAACCCGCAGAGGGTTACGGCAAGGTGATGGTCTTTCGTGTTTGCTATTCAACATCGCTTTGGAAGGGTAATACGAAGAGCAGGGATTAACACAGAGTGGTACAATTTTCAATAAGTCCGTCCAGCTATTTGGTTTCGCCGACGACATAGATATTATGGCACGTAACTTTGAGAAGATGGAGGAAGCCTACATCAGACTGAAGAGGGAAGCTAAGCGGATCGGACTAGTCATCAACACGTCGAAGACGAAGTACATGATAGGAAGAGGTTCAAGAGAAGACAATGTGAGCCACCCACCGCGAGTTTGCATCGGTGGTGACGAAATCGAGGTAGTAGAAGAATTTGTGTACTTGGGCTCACTGGTGACTGCCGAAAATGACACCAGCAGAGAAATTCGGAGACGCATAGTGGCTGGAAATCGTACGTACTTTGGACTCCGCAAGACGCTCCGATCGAATAGAGTTCGCCGCCGTACCAAACTGACAATCTACAAAACGCTCATTAGACCGGTAGTCCTCTACGGACACGAGACCTGGACGATGCTCGTGGAGGACCAACGCGCACTTGGGTTTTCGAAAAGAAAGGTGCTGCGTACCATCTATGGTGGGGTGCAGATGGCGGACGGTACGTGGAGGAGGCGAATGAACCACGAATTGCATCAGCTGTTGGGAGAACCATCCATCGTTCACACCGTGAAAATCGGACGACTGCGATGGGCCGGGCACGTAGCCAGAATGTCGGACAGTAACCCGGTTAAAATGGTTCTAGACAACGAGCCGTCGGGCACAAGAAGGCTAGGAGCGCACCAGGCAAGGTGGATCGATCAGGTGGAAGATGACTTGCGGACCCTCCGTAGACTGCGTGGTTGGCGACGTGTAGCCATGGACCGAGCCGAATGGAGGAGACTCTTATATACCGCACAGGCCACTTCGGCCTTAGTCTGAATAAATAATAATAACGATTCAGTGAAGAGAAATGAGCTGTGGCAGATAATGTCCGAACATGGTTTTCCGGCGAAACTGATTAGGCTGATACGTGCAACGCTGTGTGACCTTAGACGGATTGAAGCAGGGTTTTGCACTTTCGAATTTATTGTTCAACATTGCACTCGAAAGCGCTTTTAGGAGATCTGGCGTGCAGAGGAACGGCACTATCATCACACGGTCGCATATGCTCCAGGTCTTTGCGGACGACATCGACCTCATTGGAATCGATCGCAGAGCAATAGTGGAGGCTTTTGTCCCACTGAAGAGGGAGACTGCGAGAATAGGCTTTAACATTAACTCTACCGAGACAAAGTAACATGGTGGCAGGTAGATATAGGGAAAGACCTAGTGATGTTGGTGCAGAGGTAGTACTTGATGGGGATGTATTTGAAGTTGTTGAAGAATTTGTTTACCTTGGAATTGAAACGCTTGTGACATGTGAGGTCACTCCTTAGCCGTACGGTAAGACGCGCGGCTACAAAGCAAGACCATACTGAGGATGGCTGGGTTCGATTCCCGGTGCCGGTCTAGGCAATTTTCGGATTGGAAATTGCCTCGACTTCCTTGGGCATAAAAGTATCATCGTGTTAGCCGTATGATATACGAATGCAAAAATGGTAACTTGGCTTAGAAACCTCGCAGTTAATAACTGCGGAAGTGCTAAATGAACACTAAGCTGCGAGGCGGCTCTGTCCCAGTGTGGAGATGTAATGCCAATAAGAAGAAGTGACTTATTCTTGACAATGACGTTTCCCGTGAAGTGAAAAGACGTATTTCTGCTGCGAATAGGGCCTTTTACGGATTACGTAACCAGCTTAGGTCCCGCAACATGCAGACGGAAACGAAATTTGCTCTATACAAAACTCTGATTCTACCAGTGGCCCTTTATGGACATGAAGCATGGACATCAGAAGAGGCGGACCAGAGCGCTTTCGGGGTTTTCGAGCGAAAAGTGCTGCGTATAATATTTGGAGGGAAACTAGAAAACGGTGTGGCGCAGACGCATGAATCATGAGCTGTATCATGTATACAAAGAAGAAAATATTGTGAATCGTATAAAATACGGCAGACTTCAGTGGGCTGGTCACTTAGTGCGAATGTCGGAAGAAAGAACACCGAAAACAATATTCAACAGAGAACCTGATAGGGGCCGGCGACTTCGTGGAAGGCCACGAACACGCTGGCCGCACGCGGTGGAATCGGACCTAGGGAAACTGAACGTTCGGGGAAACTGGAGGAACATCACCCAAGATCGACGATTATGGAGCTCTGCAATACGCCAGGCATAGGTGTATCGACGCTGTTGCCAACCAGGTATCAGGTAGGTAGAAAGACATCGAAAACAAATTTCAGTTTGGTCAACGAAAAGTTTTTTTTTGATTTTTTTTTCACAATGGGGAAACTGTATCAGTTTTGGCCATATTCCTAATTTGGCCAGTTTCTCGAATAACTCCAAAAGTAAAGTACTTTTGGAGGGTTTTATTGGCTCTAACAGGAGATATATCGCTTATCTTTCTTTGCTGTTGAAACTGATCGATACGTTTCGGAAAATATGCATTTTTTTGGGTTGGCCAAATTAGGAATTAAGGTGGCCAAAACCGGTACACTTCCCCTATAGGGGAGGACGGGGCAAGATCGCAACCCGGGGCAAGAAGAGAACCCCCTAATTTTACTACTATGATACATTTTTCTCTTCTAATAACCCCACAAACTGTTAAACTACAGTCCAACAGAAGACTTGACAATGAAAAAATATTATAAAAATAAAATTGTGGGGTTTGAGTTAGCATGTGATTATATATTACCACCTCAGCGTGTCAATCGGTCAGCAGCAAGCCATGACTCACCCTCTTCTCGTCCGATCTCGGTGGCATGCGTGGCATGCACACGCACGCTGTCATCGCATTTCGCTGCAGCCATTTGGAGCCACACATTTTGGCGATCCTGTCAGTTTGTTTTTTTTTGTATCCTGACGCTGACTTCAAAAGGTGAGTTGAACTCAAGTTGTTAATATGCGAAAAGATACAGTACCTATTTAATTTTAAATACGAAAAGGAAAAATGGATTGTGGTTTTGAAAATCACAAAGCGCGTCTGGGAGACCGCTGGAAAATGGATTGTGGTTTGTAAAATCACAAAGCGCGTTGGGATGACCGCTGGAAAATGGATTGTGGTTTAGAAATGATCGGATCGGAAAATGGATTGTGGTTTAGGATGATCGCTGAAAATGGATTGTGGTTTGGAAAATCACAAAAGCGCGTCTGGGAGACCGCTGGAAAATGGATTGTGGTTTGTAAAATCACAAAGCGCGTTGGGATGACCGCTGGAAAATGGATTGTGGTTTGGAAAATTACAAAGCGCGTCTGGGAAATGGATTGTGGTCTGTAAAATCACAAAGCGCGTCGGGATGACCGCTGTAAAATGGTTTGCAGTGGCGTTTCCCTAACCTCAATCTACCTGTGCAGTGAGTTTAAATTTAAGGAATTGGTGTGCGGAAATGCCTAGAATAACTAGATTTTGATTAGTATAAACGACTCTGATAATTTTCTTTTCCATTTGGGCCGTCAAAATATGAAAATTTTTACTTTTTTGGTCAGTGCACAGGTAAAAAGTGAGGTTACGCGACGCCACTGGATTTGTGGTTTGGAAAATCACAAAGCGTGTCTGGGAGACCGCTGAAAAATGGATTGTGGTTTGAAAAATCACAAAGCGTGTTAGAGAGACCGCTGGAAAATGGATTGTGGTTTGGAAAATCACAAAGCGCGTCTGGGAGACTGCTGAAAAATGGATTGTGGTTTGAAAAATCACAAAGCATGTTAGCGAGTCGCTGGAAAATGGATTGTGGTTTGGAAAATCTCAAAGCACGTCTGGGAGACCGCTGGAAAATGGACTGTGGTTTGGAAAATTACTAAGCGCGTCTGGGAGACCGCTGGAAAATGGATTGTGGCTTGGAAAACCGTAAAGCGCACCTGAGAGACTGCCGAAAAAATGGTTGACAATCTAGAAAATCCCAGGGTGAGTCCGGGAAATATATATTTTGGTTAACATAAATTTATACAATTGATAGTGTACAACTTATTCTAACGAAATCTGAGAGATATGCAGAACTATCATATGCGACAAAGATGTTTGGAAAGCGAAATAGATTACATATCTTGAAGTTTATTTTGGGATTTACTGACTTAGTAGTCATAGCAGAATTGCCCGTTGAATCAGATATCCGAAATTCACGAAGTTAAAAAAAACGTTGCCAGCTTTCACAAAGCTATTAGTTTGGAGTTGTTGGATAATTTTGGACTAGTTACCAAAAAATCTAAAATTGCGGTATCGCTATCTTTTTTAAATAAATATCATTTTCTAGGCGGTTGTTCGGAAGTTTAACATCGACATGTTGGAGGTCAGCTTGATGGTGTTACTATACACGAGGCTGATAGTTGGACTAATTGGGCAGAATAAGTTATTTAGATTATTGCTGCGATCTATAACGTGTCTTGAGAGATCAATATCATAACAACTAGATACCAACGTTTTCTGCAATTTGAAGTCGTGGTTAAGTTAAGTTTATTTTGGAGTTTAGTTTTCAAATGAAACAGGTTCAACGTTCAACTTCGTCTTACGAAAAGAACTTTGAAAAAAGAACACAAAGGATTTTCTGTTCCTTTTTTTGTGAGAGAAGAAGGGGGATGTGGGGTTTGAGTCAGCGTGTGATTATATATTACCACCTCAGCGTGTCAATCGGTCAGCAGCAAGCCATGACTAGAGATGTCGTAGAATTCCGATTAATCGATTAGTAACTAATCGATTACTCTCGATCCTCGACGATTACTGAATCGATTAATCATTGGATAGTAATCGATACAAAATTAATCGATTATCACAGCGATGAATCGATTAATCGAGGAAATCAATCCAATTGCGACATCCTTATGATGTCGTAAAATCCTGATTAATCGATTAGTAACTAATCGATTACTCTCGATTCCTCTCGATTATTGAATTGATTAATCGTTTGGTAATAATCGATTCAAAATTAATCGATTATCACAACGATGAATCGATTAATCGAAGTAATCGATTAATTTGCGACATCTCTAGCCATGACTCACCCTCTTCTCGTCCGATCTCGGTGGCGTGCACACGCACCGACGGAGAGCTGCTGTCATCGCATTTCGCTGCAGCCATTTGAAGCCACACAAAAATGAATCCCAATACAGATAAACTAGCAAAAGTTGGTGAAA
>NW_026943265.1:0-5423 GCF_024139115.2 Armigeres subalbatus | reverse complement strand
GGCATCAAATTGTCGAGTTTCGTGTTATGAAACATAAAATTGCTTGCAAATATGTGCTCTAATGATCCCAACTGTATTTGCTATCTTGTATATGCCATTTCTGGGCAAATTTATCCCTCGAGCGGTCACCGGAAAGCCCTCTGGAAGATCCGGAACATACGTGGCATAATGGCCAATTTCAAAAGCTCATGCCAGAACTTCGCGATTTTTAGATAACCATTTATTCTGACAAATTGTGGGTGCAATCAATAGTAAATGTCTTCTGTGACTTCCAAATGCCCTAGAAATGGTTCTTCGGAAGATCCGGAACATCCGTAAATTGACCAATTCCAAAAGTTCATCCCAAAGCTCCACGATTTTTTCGTAACCATCCATTCTCCATCCATTGAGTGCAATCAAAAGTGAAAGTCTTCTGTGACTCCTACATGTCCCAGGAACGGTTTTTCGGTAGATCTGGAACATCCGTAAACATGGCCAATTCCAAAAGTTCGTCCCAGAGCTTTATATTTTTCCATAATAATATATCCTGGCGAATTATAGATGCAATCAATAATGAAAATCTTCTGTGACCTCTAAATGCCACAAAAACGGTTCTCCGGAAGATACGGAACATCCGTGAAAGTGGTCAACTCCAAAAGTTCACCCCAGAACATTGCGATTTTTTCGTAACCATTCATTCTGGCCCTTTTAAGCCGTGCGGTAAGATGCGTTACCATTCAGGGCCCCTCCTCAGCCGTGCGGTAAGATGCGCGGCTACAAAGCAAGACCATGCTGAGGGTGGCTGGGTTCGATTCCCGGTGCCGGTCTAGACAATTTTCTGTTTGGAAATTGTTTCGACTTCCCTGGGCATAAAAGTATCATCGTGTTAGCCTCATAATATACGAATGCAGAAATGGTAACTTGGCTTAGAAACCTCGCAGTTAATAACTGTAAAAGTGCTTAATGAACACTAAGCTGCGAGACGGTAATGTCCCAGTGGGGGATGTAATGCCAATGAAGAATTCATTCTGGCGAATTGTGAGTGCAATCAATAGTGAAAGTCTTCTGTGGTTAACAAATGTCGCAGAAACAATACTTCGGAAGATATGGAACATCCGTAAAAGTGGACAATTCCAAAACTTCAGAACAGCAATTTTTTTTGTAACCTTTCATTCTGGCATATTAATAGGGAAAATCTTCTGTGACCTCCAAGTGCTTAAGAGAGAGATCCGGTTCATTCATAAAAGTGGTCAATTCTAAAAGTTTGTCTCAGAGCATCGCGATTTTTTCGTAACCACCTCTCTTGGCGAATTGTGTTTGCAATCAATAATAAAAGTCTTCGGTACTGTACGGTTATGGTACTCCGGAATATCCGTTAAAGTTGCCAATCCTAAAAAGAATTCACGGAGGAACTTCCGGATTCATACTTCCTTGAGAATTTCTGGAGGAATTCCCGGAGCAACTTCCGGAAGAAGTTCGGTGGAGTTCCCGGAGCAGCTCCCCGAGGAATTACTTGATGAACTTCTGGAGGGATTTGCGGAGGAACTCTCAGAATTCTCAGAAGAACTTCTAAAGGAACTTTCCGAGGGATTACTTGATGAACTTCCGAAGGGATTACCAGAGGGACTTGTGGACGAACTTCTGGAGGAAGTTCTTGAAGAACTTCCTGAGGAACTTCTAGAGAAGCTTATTTAGCAGAAGAATTTGACGAAGGAATTTTTATTATTGATAAGACAATTATTTTGAACTATCAGTGGAATATTTTTATTTGTCATCAGACGAGTTTGTACAATTCCATTTGATTCCACCACTTGATTGTACCTGTGACAGATATATAGGGTAAAATGCCCAGTAGTGGACCCCTAGTAGCGGAATTTTGCTCTTCCTGTCATAAGGAGTCCAACATAATAATCCCGCTTCCAACATAATAATCCCGCTTCCAACATAATAATCCCGCTTGATATCTAATAACAAGTTCTGCATCTCCTCTTCACGATAAATACATAAAATACTCAAATATACGACGTTATTCGTTAAAAAAAACCCAGATTAATCCACCTACAGTGAGATTTTGACCCTTCCTCAATTATAGGGAATTTTTTTTCCAGACTCCAGTATTTAAAACGAAATAAAACTACTCAGCTTCCCACGGCGATTTACCGTGAAAGTGACAAAATAATTGCCTACCCAAAGGCGGATCTCATGGGTTGAGTGACAACTCAACGAATGATAACGTACGGTACTTCATGCTGCCTATCTATAAGGCGCTCGTCGAATTGAATAACTATTGCGACATGGTCAATAACTGTCGTAATGCTGGTTGCATATATTGTACCCGCAATTTCCGGAAACCTCGATAATAATTAATCCAGAACTAACTAAATCAGTCATTGATCTGAGCGAAACTCAATAGCGTTCAATAATAACATATATTTCGCCTTATGGATGCCTAATTTGGTAAAACTAAACTTGTTCAATACCTTAAAAATGAGCGAGATTTTTATGGTAGTAAATTTCAGAATTTGCACACATACGCACACATACATGCATACAAGTGATCTATTAGTGTCTCAAAACATGCTCACATTTGCTATCTAGCTTCCACTGAAGAAATTTTTGAAATCCCTTTCAATTTTTACGTTTTTGCTTTTCTGAGAAGATTTTTTTGTACATGCTTCTATATGTTCCTCAATTAAAATCATTTGTTTCTTTGAAACAAATCAGAAAAATAGGCATAATTCCATAGCACATCATTTGTTTTAATTATATTTTCAATTTCAATGTGAATTTGTTTCAAATAGGGGTAACGGCTCAAACCTTGGCCCATTATGCTACGGTTGAGCACATTTATCGTTATAAATCTTCATATATTGCATTTCCAACCAGAATTATTCCACCAGCCGGCTTGCTTACATTTGGTGTTGACGCCAAATAACAAAAAACGGCGATGAATGTCCGCAATATCTCATTTAAACCAGCGAAAGTCTCAAGAGAAATTGACAAAATGTCGGCATCCTTGTCCCTATCAGGTGGATCATTTTTCAGCCCACTTGGGACGAGTGATTGTTGATTTCGAACATACGAAAGATAAAGATGGGTTGCTGTTTGTAGTACCAGTCATTTTGCTTGCGTTGAATAAAGGCAGCGTGCCAACAAATAGAGAAAATCAAATCATCTGATTGAGCGTGAATTCTAATTGGTTGCATGTAAAATACTACCACACGGATTGTGAGAGTGCGTTTTTGATTCCCCCAATAGCACGCTTACCAAGGACATGCTAACGAAAATACTATTATATGAATCATTTATTTCCCAAATATTTACCATATTTGCAAGTGAAGAATGCAAGAAAAATGAAAACTATTAAAAATTGCAATTGCAAAAAGGCTACATGTTCTAGCCCTCATGTTATGCCTTCAAACAAATTGTATACGTTAATTATTGGCTGCCGCATAATTTTGAGATTTACTGCTAGTTGAAACCATGGCAGTTGTGTTGCTCTCGCTCTCGCGATACTCTCAAAGAAATTTTTTTCAAAACGTAAACAATGCTTTAGGTGGAGATGATGCATAACGCACTGCTGAAGAAAGCCAATTGTAAAACTTTTTCTATGCAATTCCTTGCTTTGTACTATGCATAAACAGTTATAACTGAGCCAACTACCTGATATTATTACACAATTATTCATAAATACAATTATTGGATGCTTGTTTTTAACTCTGCCTGCATTGAAGTTTCATGATTGGTACGTGCGTTTGACTCCACTCCTCTCTATATCGATCAGCTGTTGTGAATCCTCTCAAATCTCTCACGTGTTTCAACTTCCCGAGTTTAAAGAATACTTTTTCGGTATCATTTTACAGATCAACATATTTTTTGCAAGCAATAGTAGATCTAAATTATGATGAAGGTATTTGTCAAGTAATTTGACTTGAAATTATTCACATGAAATAACGTTGAAAGTTTATCTAATGAAATATACGATCCATTATATCGTTCCATTATTAAATGAAAAAATGTTTGTAGGATTCGCGCGAAAGAAGATATTCATACACTAATTGAATCATTTATTTAGCGAAATTATGAAGAAAATGGTGTATCGAACCCAAAAGGTTGATGCTTGAATCGCTTTCGCTTGAATCGTGTTTGGAAGCCGTAAGGTAGGCAATTATTTTTGGTATGTTGTGCGAATGAAAGTTTCGAGAAAAGCATCAACCCATTCACAAACTACATGACGTTTTAGGTTGTGGGAGGGTACTTGTCTGAGCGTTAAGGACTTTATAAATTTCACAACTCTACAATACATTGAGCATTACTAGAGGCTTGGTGTGGGTTGATTTTAGCGTTATGTAATTTGTAAATGAAACTTAACCGCTCAGTGGATTAACCTGTGTTTACAAAAATTCTCAGCATCTCAATAGCAAGCATCGGATATTCTATCTATCTGCAGCTTTCGGTTATTTTCTCCAGTACGGGTTATTGGTGAGAATGTTTTGATTTTAGAGTTTCACCTATACTAACGTAGTGCTACAAATCGAAAGCGCATGCCAACATTTGACTATGGGTGCCCCCAGTATTGTCCAGAAAAGTTTTGGTTGATAATGTCGCTATACAAATAGAAATTGTAAAATAAAAATGATAGCTGACATAGTGTGGTTGTTATCCATTCATCTGATGTGCGAAAGCAGGTATGTTCATTCAGAAAACTCTTTTATTGGGCAAAAGAAAAAACTCTAGCACAGCCAGCCTGCATAAGTCAACGAAACATGGCTGCTAAAAAACCGAGTCAAAGTGATTTTTCACGCAACACAATTGCTTTTAATAGTTTAAGAAGTGTATAAATCTAAAGTTATGAAGCAGATATATGTTTGATACACTTTTCTAAAGAAGCAGTGGTTAAAATCTCCCTACAAATCGACGTATTATCGCTGAAATATTGATTAATTTGCGTGATGAGCCAATGTTACATCCAGGGCCAACATTACCGCCGGTTACCCTATCATACATTTTATTTAATAATTCACGAGATTTCTTGATAGATTAATACATAACACACCTGCGTAACGCATACAAAGTGAAATTATAGACACTTCCGAAGGAAGGGTCAAAAAACATTTTAAAGTCTGACTGAATTCGCTCTATAGTAGACCCCCTGGGGGTCCATAATAGGAAATTGCTTCCCTATAGTTGACACTTCATTCGATTTGCATGTTCCGTTTCGGGACGTTTTGCGTCCCTATTGTGGACCCCTCAAAATATTTCTATAATGTACACTCTGGTGTTTATTTTTTACGATGTTGTAAAAAATAATCTAATTTTACTTTCCATGGCATTTCCAATGCACGTTATCAAATCCTAGGACTGTAAGGTGGCTTCTCCGAATAGAATTTCATTTCAAAATGTTTTCATTGAGTGGCTGGAGGGTCCACTATTGGTTAGGGGCT
>NW_026943264.1:0-38769 GCF_024139115.2 Armigeres subalbatus | reverse complement strand
TCTGACACCTCCTCACCAAAAATATCGTGTTCACCAACATCCTTGTTGGCGTGGCTTTTCTTGTTACCCTTGGTGGGACTTTTATTGGGAGCGTTACCATCGTGTTTCGAATCTGATATTGATTTGTTCGGATCCTCATCCTCAGTAATGAGTTCCCACTTTACGTTGACTGCTTCATTGTCTACTCGAAGCAACCGCTTCACTTCTTTCTCGATTTCCGGAGCTTCCACATACTTTTTCTTCAGGGTTTTCCGGAACCGGCGTTTGCGGACGTTTTTACATGGTGGTGTTATGCCATGTGGCCACAGGAACTTCTTGTCGACCTTGTTAGGATCCTTCTTTTTGTTCTTATTTGGGGATTCTTCTTCTGCTGAAGGTTGATCAGGCTCCTCCTTACAGATCATCTAAATTGTTGTGAAGGAAACATAATTATTAAAACCGAAAGATTGATTTGTCCCCATAGTATGACCAATACAACTCCAGTAGTTCCCTTTAATGGTATTGTTATAGAAAAAAACAGAAAAACTTACCAGTTGGCATAAATCAGCTGTTTTGTAGAAATTTTTGTTGTCGATCGTTTTCAAACTTTCCACGATAGTCGGTAAATCTACAACCTTGGCGTGTAGCAGCCAATGATCAAGTCGAACTTCCCCGTAGCGAAGGTCATTGTCGAGCCGAATAGTTAGCCTATCCTTCAGATTGTTCGCTCCAGTTTGGATAGCTTCCCGCAGTATTCTGGCTGGTTCCTATGAAAAACAAATTTCAATACCTCAGCTGTTGAAAATGATCCCAAAAATAACAAATACTTACCAAGGGCATACGCATAATCATTTGCGTTTCTAATTCAACCTCATCCCGCTTGGGTTCAGCTTTCACTGGTTTTTCCGGCATTGCTCGGCAGTTATACCTAAAAAAAAACAATATTAGATTTTTTGTTTAGCTACAAAGGACTACTACAGCAAGTGAACATTTTTACCTTATTTAATCAATTTATTGAGTTTTCAAGACAAAAATATCGCTGTTAAATGCGCGAGCGGTCGAAGTGCGCGAGCAGTCAACTTCACCATGAGCAACAAAAAAGGGGGGGGCAGCATGAAAGTGCGCGAGCAAAATAAAGTGCGCGAGCAGTTGTGCCCGAGCATAGTATGACTTGCATGCAAGATGCTCGCGCAAATCTTCAAATTTTGCCGCAATGTTGAGCTAATTAAATCTAATAGGTATGTTTAATTAATAAAGAAATTAATAAATAATAATAAAAATTGGATGTAGTACAATAAAACTGAAACCCAATCATTCTTTTCTATATTATTCCTACATTTGGATATGACTGATCCACAAAAAAAATGATTGACCTTCCGGGACTCGCATAGTCCTGGATCACTCATGCAGACCTATGCAGACCGCCCCTCTTGTGAACGATAAGCGAGCTTTTTTCGAAGGTGTTGTACTTTTTACAACGAAGCGAGTCCCGGAAGTTAATCCACCCAAAAGGTGATAATGTCTTTCTCCGCGCAGCTATATGGGAAGAGGAAGAAACGACAAACATTATATTTTGTTTTAAATTTAGAACGATTTAATCGAAACAAATAAATCCAAAATACTATTAAGAATAGAAAATTTTGCAGTGATACATAGAGGTAGCATACTAGAGTACCTGAGCAGGAGTGACGACCTCGATAGCAGAAGTTGATATGAACTAGCATTGCAGAAGCGGGAAAATACCAAACACTAATAGGCAAACTACGTCAGGCATAACATGCTAAGGTATTTTAGTACCCAACGAATAATAAATGGTTATATGTGTGGTATTGTAAGAAAAGAGTATTACTGAAGTATTCTGCCTATTAATTTTTGGTATTACTGCTAAGTGGTCATCAACATCACCATGAGCAAAAGTACTAAGTATGCCAAATCAGATTTGGATACTGTGGGATACACAAAACCAGTTTCACAGATACCAATGACCGCCATGAGTTGCGAAATTCAGACAAAAGTGCACATCATTTGTGGTCACAATCTGATTTCTTACAAAGTTGTACACTTTTTGTGTTAATACCGTAGAATAGTCCTAAGACCGCAATAAACATTGGCCATTGGAACCCAAACCTGATTTGACATCCCACCTAAGTATTTAGACTTAAGTATTATTCGCAATCGATAGTTAGAGCGTTTTAGGCACTTCAGTCACCCCATGGCCTCATCAAGGGAAACACTATGAAGGTCTCAAGTGGTTTAGTTTACCGGGCTAGGCCTAAGGGCTGAGAAATAGTCGCATAATTGACATAGCACTGGTATATGGAGATAGGACAACTATTGCAAATAATCAATAGTTAGAGCGTTTTAGGCACTTCAGACACCCCATGGCCTCATCAAGGAAACACTATGAAAGTCCCAAGTGGTTTAGTTTACCGGGCTAGGCCTAAGGGGCTGAGAAATAGTCGCATAATTGACATAGCACTGGTATATGGAGATAGGACAACTATTGCAAATAATCGGCAGTTAGAACGTTTTAGGCACTTCAGTCACCCCGTGGCCTCATCAAGGGAAACACTATGAAGGTCCCAAGTGGTTTAGTTTACCGGGCTAGGCCTAAGGGGCTGAGAAATAGTCGCATAATTGACATAGCACCGGTATATGGAGATAGGACAACTATTGCAAATAATTGATAGTTAGAGCGTTTTAGGCACTTCAGTCACCCCGTGGCCTCATCAAGGGAAACACTATGAAGGTCCCAAGTGGTTTAGTTTACCGGGCTAGGCCTAAGGGGCTGAGAAATAGTCGCATAATTGACATAGCACCGGTATATGGACATAGGACAACTATTGCAAATAATCGATAGTTAGAGCGTTTTAGGCACTTCAGTCACCCCGAGTCCTCATCAAGGGAAACACTGTGAGGGTCCGGAGTGGTTTAGTTTGCTGGGCTGGGCCTAAGGGGCTGAGAAATAGTCGCATAATTGACATAGCACCGGTATATGGAGATAGGACAACTATTGCAAATAATCGATAGTTAGAACGTTTTAGGCACTTCAGTCACCCCGTGGCCTCATCAAGGGAAACACTATGAAGGTCCCAAGTGGTTTAGTTTACCGGGCTAGGCCTAAGAGGCTGAGAAATAGTCGCATAATTGACATAGCACCGGTATATGGACATAGGACAACTATTGCAAATAATCGATAGTTAGAGCGTTTTAGGCACTTCAGTCACCCCGTGGCCTCATCAAGGGAAGTACTATGAAGGTCCCAAGTGGTTTAGTTTACCGTGCTAGGGCCTAAGGGCTGAGAAATAGTCGCATAACTGACATAGCACCGGTATATGGACATAGGACAACTATTGCAAATAATCGATAGTTAGAGCGTTTTAGGCACTTCAGTCACCCCGTGGCCTCATCAAGGGAAGTACTATGAAGGTCCCAAGTGGTTTAGTTTACCGGGCTAGGCCTAAGGGGCTGAGAAATAGTCGCATAATTGACATAGCACCGGTATATGGACATAGGACAACTATTGCAAATAATCAATAGTTAGAGCGTTTTAGGCACTTCAGTCACCCCATGGCCTCATCAAGGGAAACACTATGAAAGTCCCAAGTGGTTTAGTTTACCGGGCTAGGCCTAAGGGGCTGAGAAATAGTCGCATAATTGACATAGCACCGGTATATGGAGATAGGACAACTATTGCAAATAATCGATAGTTAGAGCGTTTTAGGCACTTCAGTCACCCCGTGGCCTCATCAAGGGAAGTACTATGAAGGTCCCAAGTGGTTTAGTTTACCGGGCTAGGCCTAAGGGGCTGAGAAATAGTCGCATAATTGACATAGCACCGGTATATGGAGATAGGACAACTATTGCAAATAATCAATAGTTAGAGCGTTTTAGGCACTTCAGTCACCCCATGGCCTCATCAAGGGAAACACTATGAAGGTCCCAAGTGGTTTAGTTTACCGGGCTAGGCCTAAGGGGCTGAGAAATAGTCGCATAATTGACATAGCACCGGTATATGGAGATAGGACAACTATTGCAAATAATCGATAGTTAGAGCGTTTTAGGCACTTCAGTCACACCGTGGCCTCATCAAGGGAAACACTATGAAGGTCCCAAGTGGTTTAGTTTACCGGGCTAGGCCTAAGGGGCTGAGAAATAGTCGCATAATTGACATAGCACCGGTATATGGAGATAGGACAACTATTGCAAATAATCGATAGTTAGAACGTTTTAGGCACTTCAGTCACCCCGTGGCCTCATCAAGGGAAACACTATGAAGGTCCCAAGTGGTTTAGTTTACCGGGCTGGGCCTAAGGGGCTGAGAAATAGTCGCATAATTGACATAGCACCGGTATATGGAGATAGGACAACTATTGCAAATAATCGATAGTTAGAGCGTTTTAGGCACTTCAGTCACCCCGTGGCCTCATCAAGGGAAACACTATGAAGGTCCCAAGTGGTTTAGTTTACCGGGCTAGGCCTAAGGGGCTGAGAAATAGTCGCATAATTGACATAGCACCGGTATATGGAGATAGGACAACTATTGCAAATAATCGGCAGTTAGAACGTTTTAGGCACTTCAGTCACCCCGTGGCCTCATCAAGGGAAACACTATGAAGGTCCCAAGTGGTTTAGTTTACCGGGCTAGGCCTAAGGGGCTGAGAAATAGTCGCATAATTGACATAGCACCGGTATATGGAGATAGGACAACTATTGCAAATAATCGATAGTTAGAGCGTTTTAGGCACTTCAGTCACCCCGTGGCCTCATCAAGGGAAGTACTATGAAGGTCCCAAGTGGTTTAGTTTACCGGGCTAGGCCTAAGGGGCTGAGAAATAGTCGCATAATTGACATAGCACCGGTATATGGAGATAGGACAACTATTGCAAATAATCGGCAGTTAGAACGTTTTAGGCACTTCAGTCACCCCGTGGCCTCATCAAGGGAAACACTATGAAGGTCCCAAGTGGTTTAGTTTACCGTGCTAGGCCTAAGGGGCTGAGAAATAGTCGCATAACTGACATAGCACCGGTATATGGAGATAGGACAACTATTGCAAATAATCGATAGTTAGAGCGTTTTAGGCACTTCAGTCACCCCGTGGCCTCATCAAGGGAAGTACTATGAAGGTCCCAAGTGGTTTAGTTTACCGGGCTAGGCCTAAGGGGCTGAGAAATAGTCGCATAATTGACATAGCACTGGTATATGGAGATAGGACAACTATTGCAAATAATCAATAGTTAGAGCGTTTTAGGCACTTCAGTCACCCCATGGCCTCATCAAGGGAAACACTATGAAGGTCCCAAGTGGTTTAGTTTACCGGGCTAGGCCTAAGGGGCTGAGAAATAGTCGCATAATTGACATAGCACCGGTATATGGAGATAGGACAACTATTGCAAATAATCGATAGTTAGAGCGTTTTAGGCACTTCAGTCACCCCGTGGCCTCATCAAGGGAAGTACTATGAAGGTCCCAAGTGGTTTAGTTTACCGGGCTAGGCCTAAGGGGCTGAGAAATAGTCGCATAATTGACATAGCACCGGTATATGGAGATAGGACAACTATTGCAAATAATCGATAGTTAGAGCGTTTTAGGCACTTCAGTCACCCCGTGGCCTCATCAAGGGAAACACTATGAAGGTCCCAAGTGGTTTAGTTTACCGGGCTAGGCCTAAGGGGCTGAGAAATAGTCGCATAATTGACATAGCACCGGTATATGGAGATAGGACAACTATTGCAAATAATCGATAGTTAGAGCGTTTTAGGCACTTCAGTCACCCCGTGGCCTCATCAAGGGAAACACTATGAAAGGTCCCAAGTGGTTTAGTTTACCGGGCTAGGCCTAAGGGCATGAGAAATAGTCGCATAATTGACATAGCACCGGTATATGGAGATAGGACAACTATTGCAAATAATCGATAGTTAGAGCGTTTTAGGCACTTCAGTCACCCCGTGGCCTCATCAAGGGAAGTACTATGAAGGTCCCAAGTGGTTTAGTTTACCGGGCTAGGCCTAAGGGGCTGAGAAATAGTCGCATAATTGACATAGCACCGGTATATGGAGATAGGACAACTATTGCAAATAATCGATAGTTAGAGCGTTTTAGGCACTTCAGTCACCCCGTGGCCTCATCAAGGAAACACTATGAAGGTCCCAAGTGGTTTAGTTTACTGGCTAGGCCTAAGGGGCTGAGAAATAGTCGCATAATTGTCATAGCACCGGTATATGGAGATAGGACAACTATTGCAAATAATCGATAGTTAGAGCGTTTTAGGCACTTCAGTCACCCGTGGCCTCATCAAGGGAAACACTATGAAGGTCCCAAGTGGTTTAGTTTAGGCTACCTAAGGGGCTGAGAAATAGTCGCATAATTGTCATGCACCATGGAGATAGGACAACTATTGCAAATAATCGATAGTTAGAGCGTTTTAGGCACTTCAGTCACCGTGGCCTCATCAAGGGAAGTACTATGAAGGTCCCAAGTGGTTTATTTAGTTTATTTAAGTAATTTTAATTGAAATAATGAATTAAAAGTCAATTATTTCATATTGAATTCAATTAATTCAAGTTAACTTAGGTCCATTGCACAAATCGACCTCAAATGTCCTTCTGATCCATGGGGACATTCTAGGATACTCCAAGTTTGTCACAATTGCATGGCATGCCAACGTACCTCGATGAAAAGTAATTTTAATTGAATTAATGAATTAAAAAGTCAATTATTTCATATTGAATTCAATTAATTCAAGTTAACTTAGGTACATTGCACAAATCGACCTCAAATGTCCTTCTGACCCATGGGGACATTCTAGGATACTCAAGTTTGTCGCAATTGCATGGCATGCCAACGTACCTCGATGAAAGTAATTTTAATTGAATTAATGAATTAAAAAGTCAATTATTTCATATTGAATTCAATAAATTCAAGTTAACTTAGGTCCATTGCACAAATCGACCTCAAATGTCCTTCTGATCCATGGGGACATTCTAGGATACCCAAGTTTGTCACAATTGCATGGCATGCCAACGTACCTCGATGAAAGTAATTTTAATTGAATTAATGAATTAAAAGTCAATTATTTCATATTGAATTCAATTAATTCAAGTTAACTTAGGTCCATTGCACAAATCGACCTCAAATGTCCTTCTGACCCATGGGGGACATTCTAGGATACCCCAAGTTTGTCGCAATTGCATGGCATGCCAACGTACCTCGATGAAAGTAATTTTAATTGAATTAATGAATTAAAAAGTCAATTATTTCATATTGAATTCAATTAATTCAAGTTAACTTAGGTCCATTGCACAAATCGACCTCAAATGTCCTTCTGACCCATGGGGGACATTCTAGGATACCCCAAGTTTGTCGCAATTGCATGGCATGCCAACGTACCTCGATGAAAGTAATTTTAATTGAATTAATGAATTAAAAAGTCAATTATTTCATATTGAATTCAATTAATTCAAGTTAACTTAGGTCCATTGCACAAATCGACCTCAAATGTCCTTCTGCCCGACGGGCGACATTCTAGGATACCCCAAGTTTGTCACAATTGCATGGCATGCCAACGTACCTCGATGAAAGTAATTTTAATTGAATTAATGAATTAAAAGTCAATTATTTCATATTGAATTCAATTAATTCAAGTTAACTTAGGTCCATTGCACAAATCGACCTCAAATGTCCTTCTGACCCATGGGGACATTCTAGGATACCCCAAGTTTGTCGCAATTGCATGGCATGCCAACGTACCTCGATGAAAGTAATTTTAATTGAATTAATGAATTAAAAGTCAATTATTTCATATTGAATTCAATTAATTCAAGTTAACTTAGGTCCATTGCACAAATCGACCTCAAATGTCCTTCTGATCCATGGGGGACATTCTAGGATACTCCAAGTTTGTCACAATTGCATGGCATGCCAACGTACCTCGATGAAAGTAATTTTAATTGAATTAATGAATTAAAAAGTCAATTATTTCATATTGAATTCAATTAATTCAAGTTAACTTAGGTCCATTGCACAAATCGACCTCAAATGTCCTTCTGACCCATGGGGGACATTCTAGGATACCCAAGTTTGTCACAATTGCATGGCATGCCAACGTACCTCGATGAAAGTAATTTTAATTGAATTAATGAATTAAAAGTCAATTATTTCATATTGAATTCAATTAATTCAAGTTAACTTAGGTCCATTGCACAAATCGACCTCAAATGTCCTTCTGACCCATGGGGGACATTCTAGGATACTCCAAGTTTGTCACAATTGCATGGCATGCCAACGTACCTCGATGAAAGTAATTTTAATTGAATTAATGAATTAAAAAGTCAATTATTTCATATTGAATTCAATTAATTCAAGTTAACTTAGGTCCATTGCACAAATCGACCTCAAATGTCCTTCTGATCCATGGGGACATTCTAGGATACCCAAGTTTGTCACAATTGCATGGCATGCCAACGTACCTCGATGAAAGTAATTTTAATTGAATTAATGAATTAAAAGTCAATTATTTCATATTGAATTCAATTAATTCAAGTTAACTTAGGTCCATTGCACAAATCGACCTCAAATGTCCTTCTGATCCATGGGGACATTCTAGGATACCCAAGTTTGTCACAATTGCATGGCATGCCAACGTACCTCGATGAAAGTAATTTTAATTGAATTAATGAATTAAAAAGGCAATTATTTCATATTGAATTCAATTAATTCAAGTTAACTTAGGTCCATTGCACAAATCTACCTAAAATGTCCTTCTGATCCATGGGGACATTCTAGGATACTCAAGTTTGTCACAATTGCATGGCATGCCAACGTACCTCGATGAAAGTAATTTTAATTGAATTAATGAATTAAAAGTCAATTATTTCATATTGAATTCAATTAATTCAAGTTAACTTAGGTCCATTGCACAAATCGACCTCAAATGTCCTTCTGATCCATGGGGACATTCTAGGATACTCAAGTTTGTCACAATTGCATGGCATGCCAACGTACCTCGATGAAAGTAATTTTAATTGAATTAATGAATTAAAAGTCAATTATTTCATATTGAATTCAATTAATTCAAGTTAACTTAGGTCCATTGCACAAATCGACCTCAAATGTCCTTCTGACCCATGGGGACATTCTAGGATACCCCAAGTTTGTCGCAATTGCATGGCATGCCAACGTACCTCGATGAAAGTAATTTTAATTGAATTAATGAATTAAAAAGTCAATTATTTCATATTGAATTCAATTAATTCAAGTTAACTTAGGTCCATTGCACAAATCGACCTCAAATGTCCTTCTGATCCATGGTGGGCAGTGTAGGATACCGCAAGTTTGTCGCAATTGCATGGCATGCCAACGTACCTCGATGAAAGTAATTTTAATTGAATTAATGAATTAAAAAGTCAATTATTTCATATTGAATTCAATTAATTCAAGTTAACTTAGGTCCATTGCACAAATCGACCTCAAATGTCCTTCTGATCCATGGGGGACATTCTAGGATACTCCAAGTTTGTCACAATTGCATGGCATGCCAACGTACCTCGATGAAAGTAATTTTAATTGAAATAATGAATTAAAAAGTCAATTATTTCATATTGAATTCAATTAATTCAAGTTAACTTAGGTCCATTGCACAAATCGACCTCAAATGTCCTTCTGACCCATGGGGGACATTCTAGGATACCCCAAGTTTGTCGCAATTGCATGGCATGCCAACGTACCTCGATGAAAGTAATTTTAATTGAATTAATGAATTAAAAGTCAATTATTTCATATTGAATTCAATTAATTCAAGTTAACTTAGGTCCATTGCACAAATCGACCTCAAATGTCCTTCTGATCCATGGGGACATTCTAGGATACTCAAGTTTGTCACAATTGCATGGCATGCCAACGTACCTCGATGAAAGTAATTTTAATTGAATTAATGAATTAAAAAGTCAATTATTTCATATTGAATTCAATTAATTCAAGTTAACTTAGGTACATTGCACAAATCGACCTCAAATGTCCTTCTGACCCATGGGGGACATTCTAGGATACTCCAAGTTTGTCACAATTGCATGGCATGCCAACGTACCTCGATGAAAGTAATTTTAATTGAATTAATGAATTAAAAAGTCAATTATTTCATATTGAATTCAATTAATTCAAGTTAACTTAGGTCCATTGCACAAATCGACCTCAAATGTCCTTCTGATCCATGGGGGACATTCTAGGATACCCCAAGTTTGTCACAATTGCATGGCATGCCAACGTACCTCGATGAAAGTAATTTTAATTGAAATAATGAATTAAAAAGTCAATTATTTCATATTGAATTCAATTAATTCAAGTTAACTTAGGTCCATTGCACAAATCGACCTCAAATGTCCTTCTGACCCATGGGGGACATTCTAGGATACCCCAAGTTTGTCGCAATTGCATGGCATGCCAACGTACCTCGATGAAAGTAATTTTAATTGAATTAATGAATTAAAAAGTCAATTATTTCATATTGAATTCAATTAATTCAAGTTAACTTAGGTCCATTGCACAAATCGACCTCAAATGTCCTTCTGATCCATGGGGGACATTCTAGGATACTCCAAGTTTGTCACAATTGCATGGCATGCCAACGTACCTCGATGAAAGTAATTTTAATTGAATTAATGAATTAAAAAGTCAATTATTTCATATTGAATTCAATTAATTCAAGTTAACTTAGGTCCATTGCACAAATCGACCTCAAATGTCCTTCTGACCCATGGGGGACATTCTAGGATACCCCAAGTTTGTCGCAATTGCATGGCATGCCAACGTACCTCGATGAAAGTAATTTTAATTGAATTAATGAATTAAAAAGTCAATTATTTCATATTGAATTCAATTAATTCAAGTTAACTTAGGTCCATTGCACAAATCGACCTCAAATGTCCTTCTGATCCATGGGGACATTCTAGGATACTCAAGTTTGTCACAATTGCATGGCATGCCAACGTACCTCGATGAAAGTAATTTTAATTGAATTAATGAATTAAAAGTCAATTATTTCATATTGAATTCAATTAATTCAAGTTAACTTAGGTCCATTGCACAAATCGACCTCAAATGTCCTTCTGACCCATGGGGGACATTCTAGGATACTCCAAGTTTGTCACAATTGCATGGCATGCCAACGTACCTCGATGAAAGTAATTTTAATTGAATTAATGAATTAAAAAGTCAATTATTTCATATTGAATTCAATTAATTCAAGTTAACTTAGGTCCATTGCACAAATCGACCTCAAATGTCCTTCTGACCCATGGGGACATTCTAGGATACTCAAGTTTGTCACAATTGCATGGCATGCCAACGTACCTCGATGAAAGTAATTTTAATTGAATTAATGAATTAAAAAGTCAATTATTTCATATTGAATTCAATTAATTCAAGTTAACTTAGGTCCATTGCACAAATCGACCTCAAATGTCCTTCTGACCCATGGGGACATTCTAGGATACTCAAGTTTGTCACAATTGCATGGCATGCCAACGTACCTCGATGAAAGTAATTTTAATTGAATTAATGAATTAAAAGTCAATTATTTCATATTGAATTCAATTAATTCAAGTTAACTTAGGTACATTGCACAAATCGACCTCAAATGTCCTTCTGACCCATGGGGACATTCTAGGATACTCAAGTTTGTCACAATTGCATGGCATGCCAACGTACCTCGATGAAAGTAATTTTAATTGAATTAATGAATTAAAAGTCAATTATTTCATATTGAATTCAATTAATTCAAGTTAACTTAGGTCCATTGCACAAATCGACCTCAAATGTCCTTCTGACCCATGGGGACATTCTAGGATACCCCAAGTTTGTCGCAATTGCATGGCATGCCAACGTACCTCGATGAAAGTAATTTTAATTGAATTAATGAATTAAAAGTCAATTATTTCATATTGAATTCAATTAATTCAAGTTAACTTAGGTCCATTGCACAAATCGACCTCAAATGTCCTTCTGATCCATGGGGGACATTCTAGGATACTCCAAGTTTGTCACAATTGCATGGCATGCCAACGTACCTCGATGAAAGTAATTTTAATTGAATTAATGAATTAAAAAGTCAATTATTTCATATTGAATTCAATTAATTCAAGTTAACTTAGGTCCATTGCACAAATCGACCTCAAATGTCCTTCTGACCCATGGGGGACATTCTAGGATACTCCAAGTTTGTCACAATTGCATGGCATGCCAACGTACCTCGATGAAAGTAATTTTAATTGAATTAATGAATTAAAAAGTCAATTATTTCATATTGAATTCAATTAATTCAAGTTAACTTAGGTACATTGCACAAATCGACCTCAAATGTCCTTCTGACCCATGGGGGACATTCTAGGATACTCCAAGTTTGTCACAATTGCATGGCATGCCAACGTACCTCGATGAAAGTAATTTTAATTGAATTAATGAATTAAAAAGTCAATTATTTCATATTGAATTCAATTAATTCAAGTTAACTTAGGTACATTGCACAAATCGACCTCAAATGTCCTTCTGACCCATGGGGGACATTCTAGGATACTCCAAGTTTGTCACAATTGCATGGCATGCCAACGTACCTCGATAAAAATAATTTTAATTGAATTAATTGATTAAAAGTCAATTATTTCATATTAAATTCAATTAATTCAAGTTAATTCAGGTACATTGCACAAATCGACCTCAAATGTCCTTCTGACCCATGGGGGACATTCTAGGATACTCCAAGTTTGTCACAATTGCATGGCATGCCAACGTACCTCGATGAAAGTAATTTTAATTGAATTAATGAATTAAAAAGTCAATTATTTCATATTGAATTCAATTAATTCAAGTTAACTTAGGTACATTGCACAAATCGACCTCAAATGTCCTTCTGACCCATGGGGGACATTCTAGGATACTCCAAGTTTGTCACAATTGCATGGCATGCCAACGTACCTCGATAAAAATAATTTTAATTGAATTAATTGATTAAAAGTCAATTATTTCATATTAAATTCAATTAATTCAAGTTAATTCAGGTACATTGCACAAATCGACCTCAAATGTCCTTCTGACCCATGGGGACATTCTAGGATACTCAAGTTTGTCACAATTGCATGGCATGCCAACGTACCTCGATGAAAGTAATTTTAATTGAAATAATGAATTAAAAAGTCAATTATTTCATATTGAATTCAATTAATTCAAGTTAACTTAGGTCCATTGCACAAATCGACCTCAAATGTCCTTCTGACCCATGGGGGACATTCTAGGATACCCCAAGTTTGTCGCAATTGCATGGCATGCCAACGTACCTCGATGAAAGTAATTTTAATTGAATTAATGAATTAAAAAGTCAATTATTTCATATTGAATTCAATTAATTCAAGTTAACTTAGGTCCATTGCACAAATCGACCTCAAATGTCCTTCTGATCCATGGGGGACATTCTAGGATACTCCAAGTTTGTCACAATTGCATGGCATGCCAACGTACCTCGATGAAAGTAATTTTAATTGAATTAATGAATTAAAAAGTCAATTATTTCATATTGAATTCAATTAATTCAAGTTAACTTAGGTACATTGCACAAATCGACCTCAAATGTCCTTCTGACCCATGGGGGACATTCTAGGATACTCCAAGTTTGTCACAATTGCATGGCATGCCAACGTACCTCGATGAAAGTAATTTTAATTGAATTAATGAATTAAAAAGTCAATTATTTCATATTGAATTCAATTAATTCAAGTTAACTTAGGTACATTGCACAAATCGACCTCAAATGTCCTTCTGACCCATGGGGGACATTCTAGGATACTCCAAGTTTGTCGCAATTGCATGGCATGCCAACGTACCTCGATAAAAATAATTTTAATTGAATTAATTGATTAAAAGTCAATTATTTCATATTAAATTCAATTAATTCAAGTTAATTCAGGTACATTGCACAAATCGACCTCAAATGTCCTTCTGACCCATGGGGGACATTCTAGGATACTCCAAGTTTGTCACAATTGCATGGCATGCCAACGTACCTCGATGAAAGTAATTTTAATTGAAATAATGAATTAAAAAGTCAATTATTTCATATTGAATTCAATTAATTCAAGTTAACTTAGGTCCATTGCACAAATCGACCTCAAATGTCCTTCTGACCCATGGGGGACATTCTAGGATACCCCAAGTTTGTCGCAATTGCATGGCATGCCAACGTACCTCGATGAAAGTAATTTTAATTGAAATAATGAATTAAAAAGTCAATTATTTCATATTGAATTCAATTAATTCAAGTTAACTTAGGTCCATTGCACAAATCGACCTCAAATGTCCTTCTGACCCATGGGGGACATTCTAGGATACCCCAAGTTTGTCGCAATTGCATGGCATGCCAACGTACCTCGATGAAAGTAATTTTAATTGAATTAATGAATTAAAAGTCAATTATTTCATATTGAATTCAATTAATTCAAGTTAACTTAGGTCCATTGCACAAATCGACCTCAAATGTCCTTCTGATCCATGGGGACATTCTAGGATACTCAAGTTTGTCACAATTGCATGGCATGCCAACGTACCTCGATGAAAGTAATTTTAATTGAAATAATGAATTAAAAGTCAATTATTTCATATTGAATTCAATTAATTCAAGTTAACTTGGGTCCATTGCACAAATCGACCTCAAATGTCCTTCTGACCCATGGGGACATTCTAGGATACCCCAAGTTTGTCGCAATTGCATGGCATGCCAACGTACCTCGATGAAAGTAATTTTAATTGAATTAATGAATTAAAAGTCAATTATTTCATATTGAATTCAATTAATTCAAGTTAACTTAGGTCCATTGCACAAATCGACCTCAAATGTCCTTCTGATCCATGGGGACATTCTAGGATACTCAAGTTTGTCACAATTGCATGGCATGCCAACGTACCTCGATGAAAGTAATTTTAATTGAATTAATGAATTAAAAGTCAATTATTTCATATTGAATTCAATTAATTCAAGTTAACTTAGGTCCATTGCACAAATCGACCTCAAATGTCCTTCTGACCCATGGGGACATTCTAGGATACTCCAAGTTTGTCACAATTGCATGGCATGCCAACGTACCTCGATGAAAGTAATTTTAATTGAATTAATGAATTAAAAGTCAATTATTTCATATTGAATTCAATTAATTCAAGTTAACTTAGGTCCATTGCACAAATCGACCTCAAATGTCCTTCTGATCCATGGGGACATTCTAGGATACTCAAGTTTGTCACAATTGCATGGCATGCCAACGTACCTCGATGAAAGTAATTTTAATTGAATTAATGAATTAAAAGTCAATTATTTCATATTGAATTCAATTAATTCAAGTTAACTTAGGTCCATTGCACAAATCGACCTCAAATGTCCTTCTGATCCATGGGGACATTCTAGGATACTCAAGTTTGTCACAATTGCATGGCATGCCAACGTACCTCGATGAAAGTAATTTTAATTGAAATAATGAATTAAAAAGTCAATTATTTCATATTGAATTCAATTAATTCAAGTTAACTTAGGTCCATTGCACAAATCGACCTCAAATGTCCTTCTGACCCATGGGGACATCCTAGGAGACCCCAAGTTTGTCGCAATTGCATGGCATGCCAACGTACCTCGATGAAAGTAATTTTAATTGAATTAATGAATTAAAAAGTCAATTATTTCATATTGAATTCAATTAATTCAAGTTAACTTAGGTCCATTGCACAAATCGACCTCAAATGTCCTTCTGATCCATGGGGACATTCTAGGATACTCAAGTTTGTCACAATTGCATGGCATGCCAACGTACCTCGATGAAAGTAATTTTAATTGAATTAATGAATTAAAAGTCAATTATTTCATATTGAATTCAATTAATTCAAGTTAACTTAGGTACATTGCACAAATCGACCTCAAATGTCCTTCTGACCCATGGGGACATTCTAGGATACTCAAGTTTGTCACAATTGCATGGCATGCCAACGTACCTCGATGAAAGTAATTTTAATTGAATTAATGAATTAAAAGTCAATTATTTCATATTGAATTCAATTAATTCAAGTTAACTTAGGTCCATTGCACAAATCGACCTCAAATGTCCTTCTGATCCATGGGGACATTCTAGGATACTCCAAGTTTGTCACAATTGCATGGCATGCCAACGTACCTCGATGAAAGTAATTTTAATTGAAATAATGAATTAAAAGTCAATTATTTCATATTGAATTCAATTAATTCAAGTTAACTTAGGTCCATTGCACAAATCGACCTCAAATGTCCTTCTGACCCATGGGGACATTCTAGGATACCCCAAGTTTGTCGCAATTGCATGGCATGCCAACGTACCTCGATGAAAGTATTTTTTATTGATATAATGACTTAAAAGATCTACTCTTTCATATTGAATTCAATTAATTCAAGTTAACTTAGGTCCATTGCACAAATCGACCTCAAATGTCCTTCTGATCCATGGGGGACATTCTAGGATACTCCAAGTTTGTCACAATTGCATGGCATGCCAACGTACCTCGATGAAAGTAATTTTAATTGAATTAATGAATTAAAAAGTCAATTATTTCATATTGAATTCAATTAATTCAAGTTAACTTAGGTCCATTGCACAAATCGACCTCAAATGTCCTTCTGACCCATGGGGGACATTCTAGGATACCCCAAGTTTGTCGCAATTGCATGGCATGCCAACGTACCTCGATGAAAGTAATTTTAATTGAATTAATGAATTAAAAAGTCAATTATTTCATATTGAATTCAATTAATTCAAGTTAACTTAGGTCCATTGCACAAATCGACCTCAAATGTCCTTCTGATCCATGGGGGACATTCTAGGATACTCCAAGTTTGTCACAATTGCATGGCATGCCAACGTACCTCGATGAAAGTAATTTTAATTGAATTAATGAATTAAAAAGTCAATTATTTCATATTGAATTCAATTAATTCAAGTTAACTTAGGTCCATTGCACAAATCGACCTCAAATGTCCTTCTGACCCATGGGGGACATTCTAGGATACTCCAAGTTTGTCACAATTGCATGGCATGCCAACGTACCTCGATGAAAGTAATTTTAATTGAATTAATGAATTAAAAAGTCAATTATTTCATATTGAATTCAATTAATTCAAGTTAACTTAGGTCCATTGCACAAATCGACCTCAAATGTCCTTCTGACCCATGGGGACATTCTAGGATACTCAAGTTTGTCACAATTGCATGGCATGCCAACGTACCTCGATGAAAGTAATTTTAATTGAATTAATGAATTAAAAAGTCAATTATTTCATATTGAATTCAATTAATTCAAGTTAACTTAGGTCCATTGCACAAATCGACCTCAAATGTCCTTCTGACCCATGGGGGACATGCTAGGATACTCGAGGTTTGTAACAATTGCATGGCATGCCAACGTACCTCGATGAAAGTAATTTTAATTGAATTAATGAATTAAAAAGTCAATTATTTCATATTGAATTCAATTAATTCAAGTTAACTTAGGTACATTGCACAAATCGACCTCAAATGTCCTTCTGATCCATGGGGGACATTCTAGGATCCTCCAAGTTTGTCACAATTGCATGGCATGCCAACGTACCTCGATGAAAGTAATTTTAATTGAATTAATGAATTAAAAAGTCAATTATTTCATATTGAATTCAATTAATTCAAGTTAACTTAGGTCCATTGCACAAATCGACCTCAAATGTCCTTCTGACCCATGGGGACATTCTAGGATACTCAAGTTTGTCACAATTGCATGGCATGCCAACGTACCTCGATAAAAATAATTTTAATTGAATTAATTGATTAAAAGTCAATTATTTCATATTAAATTCAATTAATTCAAGTTAATTCAGGTACATTGCACAAATCGACCTCAAATGTCCTTCTGACCCATGGGGGACATTCTAGGATACTCCAAGTTTGTCACAATTGCATGGAATGCCAACGTACCTCGATGAAAGTAATTTTAATTGAATTAATGAATTAAAAAGTCAATTATTTCATATTGAATTCAATTAATTCAAGTTAACTTAGGTACATTGCACAAATCGACCTCAAATGTCCTTCTGACCCATGGGGACATTCTAGGATACTCCAAGTTTGTCGCAATTGCATGGCATGCCAACGTACCTCGATAAAAATAATTTTAATTGAATTAATTGATTAAAAGTCAATTTTTTCATATTAAATTCAATTAATTCAAGTTAATTCAGGTACATTGCACAACTCGACCTCCAATGTCCTTCTGACCCATGGGGACATTCTAGGATACTCAAGTTTGTCACAATTGCATGGCATGCCAACGTACCTCGATGAAAGTAATTTTAATTGAATTAATGAATTAAAAAGTCAATTATTTCATATTGAATTCAATTAATTCAAGTTAACTTAGGTCCATTGCACAAATCGACCTCAAATGTCCTTCTGACCCATGGGGGACATTCTAGGATACTCCAAGTTTGTCACAATTGCATGGCATGCCAACGTACCTCGATAAAAGTACTTTTAATTGAATTAATCAATTAAAAGTCAATTATTTCATATTAAATTCAATTAATTCAAGTTAACTTAGGTCCATTGCACAAATCGACCTCAAATGTCCTTCTGACCCATGGGGGACATTCTAGGATACCCCAAGTTTGTCGCAATTGCATGGCATGCCAACGTACCTCGATGAAAGTAATTTTAATTGAATTAATGAATTAAAAGTCAATTATTTCATATTGAATTCAATTAATTCAAGTTAACTTAGGTCCATTGCACAAATCGACCTCAAATGTCCTTCTGATCCATGGGGACATTCTAGGATACTCCAAGTTTGTCACAATTGCATGGCATGCCAACGTACCTCGATGAAAGTAATTTTAATTGAATTAATGAATTAAAAGTCAATTATTTCATATTGAATTCAATTAATTCAAGTTAACTTGGGTCCATTGCACAAATCGACCTCAAATGTCCTTCTGACCCATGGGGACATTCTAGGATACTCCAAGTTTGTCACAATTGCATGGCATGCCAACGTACCTCGATGAAAGTAATTTTAATTGAATTAATGAATTAAAAAGTCAATTATTTCATATTGAATTCAATTAATTCAAGTTAACTTAGGTACATTGCACAAATCGACCTCAAATGTCCTTCTGACCCATGAGGGACATTCTAGGATACTCAAGTTTGTCACAATTGCATGGCATGGCATGCCAACGTACCTCGATGAAAGTAATTTTAATTGAATTAATGAATTAAAAAGTCAATTATTTCATATTGAATTCAATTAATTCAAGTTAACTTAGGTACATTGCACAAATCGACCTCAAATGTCCTTCTGACCCATGGGGACATTCTAGGATACTCAAGTTTGTCACAATTGCATGGCATGCCAACGTACCTCGATAAAAATAATTTTAATTGAATTAATTGATTAAAGTCAATTATTTCATATTAAATTCAATTAATTCAAGTTAATTCCAGGTACATTGCACAAATCGACCTCAAATGTCCTTCTGACCCATGGGGACATTCTAGGATACTCAAGTTTGTCACAATTGCATGGAATGCCAACGTACCTCGATAAAAATAATTTTAATTGAATTAATTGATTAAAAGTCAATTATTTCATATTAAATTCAATTAATTCAAGTTAATTCAGGTCCATTGCACAAATCGACCTCAAATGTCCTTCTGACCCATGGGGGACATTCTAGGATACTTCAAGTTTGTCGCAATTGCATGGCATGCCAACGTACCTCGATAAAAATAATTTTAATTGAATTAATTGATTAAAAGTCAATTATTTCATATTAAATTCAATTAATTCAAGTTAATTCAGGTACATTGCACAAATCGACCTCAAATGTCCTTCTGACCCATGGGGGACATTCTAGGATACTCCAAGTTTGTCACAATTGCATGGCATGCCAACGTACCTCGATGAAAGTAATTTTAATTGAAATAATGAATTAAAAAGTCAATTATTTCATATTGAATTCAATTAATTCAAGTTAACTTAGGTCCATTGCACAAAATCGACCTCAAATGTCCTTCTGACCCATGGGGACATTCTAGGATACCCCAAGTTTGTCGCAATTGCATGGCATGCCAACGTACCTCGATGAAAGTAATTTTAATTGAATTAATGAATTAAAAGTCAATTATTTCATATTGAATTCAATTAATTCAAGTTAACTTAGGTCCATTGCACAAATCGACCTCAAATGTCGCTTCTGATCCATGGGGACATTCTAGGATACTCAAGTTTGTCACAATTGCATGGCATGCCAACGTACCTCGATGAAAGTAATTTTAATTGAATTAATGAATTAAAAAGTCCATTATTTCATATTGAATTCAATTAATTCAAGTTAACTTAGGTACATTGCACAAATCGACCTCAAATGTCCTTCTGACCCATGGGGACATTCTAGGATACTCAAGTTTGTCACAATTGCATGGCATGCCAACGTACCTCGATGAAAGTAATTTTAATTGAATTAATGAATTAAAAGTCAATTATTTCATATTGAATTCAATTAATTCAAGTTAACTTGGGTACATTGCACAAATCGACCTCAAATGTCCTTCTGACCCATGGGGACATTCTAGGATACTCCAAGTTTGTCGCAATTTAAAGCGGCATGCCAACGTACCTCGATAAAAATAATTTTAATTGAATTAATTGATTAAAAGTCAATTATTTCATATTAAATTCAATTAATTCGATTATTTGCAATAGTTGTCCTATCTCCATATACCGGTGCTATGTCCATTGTGCGACTATTTCTCAGCCCTTAGGCCTGGCCCGGTAAACTAAACCACTTGGGACCTTCATAGTACTTCCTTGACGAGGCCACGGGGTGACTGAAGTGCCTAAAATGCCTAACTATCGATTATTTGCAATAGTTGTCCTATCTCCATATACCGGTGCTATGTCCATTATGCGACTATTTCTCAGCTCCTTAGGCCTAGCCCGGTAAACTAAACCACTTGGGACCTTCATGGTGTTTCCTTGATGAGGCCACGGGGTGACTGAAGTGCCTAAAACGCTCTAACTATCGATTATTTGCAATAGTTGTCCTATCTCCAAATACCGGTGCTATGACCATTAGGCGCTTACTTCTCACCCCCATAGGCCTACCCCGGTAAACTAAACCACGTGGGACCTTCATAGTACTTCCTTGACGAGGCCACGGGGTGACTGAAGTGCCTAAAACGCTCTAACTATCGATTATTTGCAATAGTTGTCCTATCTCCATATATCGGTGCTATGTCAATTATGCGACTATTTCTCAGCTCCTTAGGCCTAGCCCGGTAAACTAAACCACTTGGGACCTTCATAGTACTTCCCTTGATGAGGCCATGGGGTGACTGAAGTGCCTAAAATGCCTAACTATCGATTATTTGCAATAGTTGTCCTATCTCCATATACCGGTGCTATGTCCATTATGCGACTATTTCTCAGCTCCTTAGGCCTAGCCCGGTAAACTAAACCACTTGGGACCTTCATAGTACTTCCCTTGACGAGGCCACGGGGTGACTGAAGTGCCTAAAACGCTCTAACTATCGATTATTTGCAATAGTTGTCCTATCTCCATATACCGGTGCTATGTCCATTATGCGACTATTTCTCAGCTCCTTAGGCCTATCCCGGTAAACTAAACCACTTGGGACCTTCATGGTGTTTCCCTTGATGAGGCCACGGGGTGACTGAAGTGCCTAAAACGCTCTAACTATCGATTATTTGCAATAGTTGTCCTATCTCCATATACCGGTGCTATGTCAATTATGCGACTATTTCTCAGCTCCTTAGGCCTACCCCGGTAAACTAAACCACTTGGGACCTTCATAGTACTTCCCTTGACGAGGCCACGGGGTGACTGAAGTGCCTAAAACGCTCTAACTATCGATTATTTGCAATAGTTGTCCTATCTCCATATACCGGTGCTATGTCAATTATGCGACTATTTCTCAGCTCCTTAGGCCTAGCCAGTAAACTAAACCACTTGGGACCTTCATAGTACTTCCCTTGATGAGGCCATGGGGTGACTGAAGTGCCTAAAATGCCCTAACTATCGATTATTTGCAATAGTTGTCCTATCTCCATATACCGGTGCTATGTCAATTATGCGACTATTTCTCAGCTCCTTAGGCCTATCCCGGTAAACTAAACCACTTGGGACCTTCATGGTGTTTCCCTTGATGAGGCCACGGGGTGACTGAAGTGCCTAAAACGCTCTAACTATCGATTATTTGCTATAGTTGTCCTATCTCCATATACCGGTGCTATGTCAATTATGCGACTATTTCTCAGCTCCTTAGGTCTAGCCCGGTAAACTAAACCACTTGGGACCTTCATAGTACTTCCCTTGACGAGGCCACGGGGTGACTGAAGTGCCTAAAACGCTCTAACTATCGATTATTTGCAATAGTTGTCCTATCTCCATATACCGGTGCTATGTCAATTATGCGACTATTTCTCAGCTCCTTAGGCCTATCCCGGTAAACTAAACCACTTGGGACCTTCATAGTACTTCCCTTGATGAGGCCATGGGGTGACTGAAGTGCCTAAAATGCCCTAACTATCGATTATTTGCAATAGTTGTCCTATCTCCATATACCGGTGCTATGTCCATTATGCGACTATTTCTTTCTCAGCTCCTTAGGCCTATCGGTAAACTAAACCACTTGGGACCTTCATGGTGTTTCCTTGATGAGGCCACGGGGTGACTGAAGTGCCTAAAACGCTCTAACTATCGATTATTTGCTATAGTTGTCCTATCTCCATATACCGGTGCTATGTCAATTATGTGACTATTTCTCAGCCCCTTAGGCCTAGCACGGTAAACTAAACCACTTGGGACCTTCATAGTACTTCCCTTGATGAGGCCACGGGGTGACTGAAGTGCCTAAAACGCTCTAACTATCGATTATTTGCAATAGTTGTCCTATGTCCATATACCGGTGCTATGTCAATTATGTGACTATTTCTCAGCCCCTTAGGCCTAGCACGGTAAACTAAACCACTTGGGACCTTCATAGTGTTTCCCTTGATGAGGCCACGGGGTGACTGAAGTGCCTAAAACGCTCTAACTATCGATTATTTGCTATAGTTGTCCTATCTCCATATACCGGTGCTATGTCAATTATGTGACTATTTCTCAGCCCCTTAGGCCTAGCACGGTAAACTAAACCACTTGGGACCTTCATAGTACTTCCCTTGATGAGGCCACGGGGTGACTGAAGTGCCTAAAACGCTCTAACTATCGATTATTTGCAATAGTTGTCCTATGTCCATATACCGGTGCTATGTCAATTATGCGACTATTTCTCAGCTCCTTAGGCCTAGCATAAACTAAACCACTTGGGACCTTCATGGTGTTTCCTTGATGAGGCCACAGGGGTGACTGAAGTGCCTAAAACGCTCTAACTATCGATTATTTGCAATAGTTGTCCTATCTCCATATACCGGTGCTATGTCAATTATGCGACTATTTCTCAGCTCCTTAGGCCTACGGTAAACTAAACCACTTGGGACCTTCATGGGTACTTCCCTTGACGAGGCCACGGGGTGACTGAAGTGCCTAAAACGCTCTAACTATCGATTATTTGCAATAGTTGTCCTATCTCCATATACCGGTGCTATGTCAATTATGCGACTATTTCTCAGCTCCTTAGGCCTATCCCGGTAAACTAAACCACTTGGGACCTTCATGATGTTTTTCTTGATGAGGCCACGGGGTGACTGAAGTGCCTAAAACGCTCTAACTATCGATTATTTGCAATAGTTGTCCTATCTCCATATACCGGTGCTATGTCAATTATGCGACTATTTCTCAGCTCCTTAGGCCTACCCCGGTAAACTAAACCACTTGGGACCTTCATAGTACTTCCCTTGACGAGGCCACGGGGTGACTGAAGTGCCTAAAACGCTCTAACTATCGATTATTTGCAATAGTTGTCCTATCTCCATATACCGGTGCTATGTCAATTATGCGACTATTTCTCAGCTCCTTAGGCCTAGCCCGGTAAACTAAACCACTTGGGACCTTCATGGTGTTTCCCTTGATGAGGCCACGGGGTGACTGAAGTGCCTAAAACGCTCTAACTATCGATTATTTGCAATAGTTGTCCTATCTCCATATACCGGTGCTATGTCAATTATGCGCCTATTTCTCTGCTCCCTAGCCCTACCCGGCTCAACTCCGCCCCTTGGGACCTTCATAGTACTTCCCTTGACGAGGCCACGGGGTGACTGAAGTGCCTAAAACGCTCTAACTATCGATTATTTGCAATAGTTGTCCTATCTCCATATACCGGTGCTATGTCAATTATGCGACTATTTCTCAGCTCCTTAGGCCTACCCCGGTAAACTAAACCACTTGGGACCTTCATAGTACTTCCCTTGACGAGGCCACGGGGTGACTGAAGTGCCTAAAACGCTCTAACTATCGATTATTTGCAATAGTTGTCCTATCTCCATATACCGGTGCTATGTCAATTATGCGACTATTTCTCAGCTCCTTAGGCCTAGCCAGATAAACTAAACCACTTGGGACCTTCATAGTACTTCCCTTGATGAGGCCATGAATTGTGACTGAAGTGCCTAAAATGCCCTAACTATCGATTATTTGCAATAGTTGTCCTATCTCCATATACCGGTGCTATGTCAATTATGCGACTATTTCTCAGCCCTTAGGCCTAGCCCAGTAAACTAAACCACTTGGGACCTTCATAGTACTTCCCTTGACGAGGCCACGGGGTGACTGAAGTGCCTAAAACGCTCTAACTATCGATTCTTTGCAATAGTTGTCCTATCTCCATATACCGGTGCTATGTCAGTTATGCGACTATTTCTCAGCTCCTTAGGCCTAGCCCGGTAAACTAAACCACTTGGGACCTTCATAGTACTTCCCTTGCTGAGGCCACGGGGTGACTGAAGTGCCTAAAACGCTCTAACTCTCGATTATTTGCAATAGTTGTCCTATCTCCATATACCGGTGCTATGTCAATTATGCGACTATTTCTCAGCTCCTTAGGCCTAGCCCGGTAAACTAAACCACTTGGGACCTTCATAGTACTTCCCTTGATGAGGCCATGGGGTGACTGAAGTGGCCTAAAACGCTCTAACTATCGATTATTTGCAATAGTTGTCCTATCTCCATATACCGGTGCTATGTCCATTATGTGACTATTTCTCAGCTCCTTAGGCCTAGCCCGGTAAACTAAACCACTTGGGACCTTCATAGTACTTCCCTTGACGAGGCCACGGGGTGACTGAAGTGCCTAAAACGCTCTAACTATCGATTATTTGCAATAGTTGTCCTATCTCCATATACCGGTGCTATGTCCAATTATGCGACTATTTCTCAGCTCCTTAGGCCTATCCAGTAAACTAAACCACTTGGGACCTTCATAGTACTTCCCTTGATGAGGCCAGAGGGTGACTGCAGCGCCTAAAACGCTCTAACTATCGATTATTTGCAATAGTTGTCCTATCTCCATATACCGGTGCTATGTCAATTATGCGACTATTTCTCAGCTCCTTAGGCCTAGCCCGGTAAACTAAACCACTTGGGACCTTCATAGTACTTCCCTTGATGAGGCCACGGGGTGACTGAAGTGCCTAAAACGCTCTAACTATCGATTATTTGCAATAGTTGTCCTATCTCCATATACCGGTGCTATGTCAATTATGCGACTATTTCTCAGCTCCTTAGGCCTATCCCGGTAAACTAAACCACTTGGGACCTTCATGGTGTTTCCCTTGATGAGGCCACGGGGTGACTGAAGTGCCTAAAACGCTCTAACTATCGATTATTTGCAATAGTTGTCCTATCTCCATATACCGGTGCTATGTCAATTATGCGACTATTTCTCAGCTCCTTAGGCCTAGCCCGGTAAACTAAACCACTTGGGACCTTCATAGTACTTCCCTTGAAAGCTTGAGGCCATGGGGTGACTGAAGTGCCTAAAATGCCCTAACTATCGATTATTTGCAATAGTTGTCCTATCTCCATATACCGGTGCTATGTCAATTATGCGACTATTTCTCAGCTCCTTAGGTCTAGCCCGGTAAACTAAACCACTTGGGACCTTCATAGTACTTCCCTTGATGAGGCCATGGGGTGACTGGAAGTGCCTAAAATGCTCTAACTATCGATTATTTGCAATAGTTGTCCTATCTCCATATACCGGTGCTATGTCCATTATGCGACTATTTCTCAGCTCCTTAGGTCTAGCCCGGTAAACTAAACCACTTGGGACCTTCATAGTGCTTCCCTTCGTGAGGGCGCGGGGTGGGGGAAGTGCCTAAAACGCTCTAACTATCGATTATTTGCAATAGTTGTCCTATCTCCATATACCGGTGCTATGTCAATTATGCGACTATTTCTCAGCTCCTTAGGTCTAGCCCGGTAAACTAAACCACTTGGGACCTTCATAGTACTTCCCTTGATGAGGCCATGGGGTGACTGAAGTGCCTAAAATGCCTAACTATCGATTATTTGCAATAGTTGTCCTATCTCCATATACCGAAAAGTGCTATGTCCATTATGCGACTATTTCTCAGCTCCTTAGGCCTATCCCGGTAAACTAAACCACTTGGGACCTTCATAGTACTTCCCTTGATGAGGCCACGGGGTGACTGAAGTGCCTAAAACGCTCTAACTATCGATTATTTGCAATAGTTGTCCTATCTCCATATACCGGTGCTATGTCCATTATGCGACTATTTCTCAGCCCCTTAGGCCTAGCCAGATAAAATAAACCACTTGGGACCTTCATAGTACTTCCCTTGATGAGGCCATGGGGTGACTGAAGTGCCTAAAATGCTCTAACTATCGATTATTTGCAATAGTTGTCCTATCTCCATATACCGGTGCTATGTCAATTATGCGACTATTTCTCAGCCCCTTAGGCCTAGCCCGGTAAACTAAACCACTTGGGACCTTCATAGTACTTCCCTTGATGAGGCCATGGGGTGACTGAAATTGCCTAAAACGCCCCTAACTTATCGATTATTTGCAATAGTTGTCCTATCTCCCTATACCGGTGCTATGTCCATTATGCGACTATTTCTCCGCCCCTTAGGCCTAGCCCGGTAAACTAAACCACTTGGGACCTTCATAGTACTTCCCTTGATGAGGCCACAGGGTGACTGAAGTGCCTAAAACGCTCTAACTATCGATTATTTGCAATAGTTGTCCTATCTCCATATACCGGTGCTATGTCCATTATGCGACTATTTTCTCAGCTCCTTAGGCCTAGCCAGTAAACTAAACCACTTGGGACCTTCATAGTACTTCCCTTGGTGGGGCCATGGGGCGACTGAAGTGCCTAAACTGCCCTAACTATCGATTATTTGCAATAGTTGTCCTATCTCCATATACCGGTGCTATGTCAATTATGCGACTATTTCTCAGCTCCTTAGGCCTAGCCGGTAAACTAAACCACTTGGGACCTTCATAGTGCTTCCCTTGATGAGGCCATGGGGTGACTGAAGTGCCCTAAATGCCTCTAACTATCGATTATTTGCAATAGTTGTCCTATCTCCATATACCGGTGCTATGTCAATTATGCGACTATTTCTCAGCTCCTTAGGCCTAGCCAGTAAACTAAACCACTTGGGACCTTCATAGTACTTCCCTTGACGAGGCCACATGAGGGTGACTGAAGTGCCTAAAACGCTCTAACTATCGATTATTTGCAATAGTTGTCCTATCTCCATATACCGGTGCTATGTCAATTATGCGACTATTTCTCAGCTCCTTAGTCCAAGCCCGGTAAACAAAACCACTTGGAACCTTCATAGTACTTCCCTTGATGAGCCCATGGGGTGTTTGACGTGACTAATATGCTCTGACTATCGATTATTTGCAATAGTTGTCCTATCTCCATATACCGGTGCTATGTCAATTATGCGACTATTTCTCAGCTCCTTAGGCCTAGCCAGTAAACTAAACCACTTGGGACCTTCATGGTACTTCCCTTGATGAGGCCACAGGGTGACTGAAGTGCCTAAAACGCTCTAACTATCGATTATTTGCAATAGTTGTCCTATCTCCATATACCGGTGCTATGTCCATTATGCGACTATTTCTCAGCTCCTTAGGCCTGTCCCAGTAAACTAAACCACTTGGGACCTTCATGGTGTTTCCCTTGATGAGGCCACGGGGTGACTGAAGTGCCTAAAACGCTCTAACTATCGATTATTTGCAATAGTTGTCCTATCTCCATATACCGGTGCTATGTCAATTGTGACTATTTCTCAGCCCCTTAGGCCTAGCCCGGTCAACTAAACCACTTGGGACCTTCATAGTACTTCCCTTGATGAGGCCACATGGGGTGACTGAATTGCCGAAAACGCTCTAACTATCGATGAATTTCAATAACTGTCCAACCGCCATAGACCGGTGTTAAGTCAAGTATGCGTCCATTCCTCAGCCCCTTAGGCCTAGCCCGGTAAACTAAACCACTTGGGACCTTCATAGTACTTCCTTGATGAGGCCATGGGGTGACTGAAGTGCCTAAAATGCCCTAACTATCGATTATTTGCAATAGTTGTCCTATCTCCATATACCGGTGCTATGTCAATTATGCGACTATTTCTCAGCCCCTTAGGCCCTATCCCGGTAAACTAAACCACTTGGGACCTTCATAGTACTTCCCTTGATGAGGCCATGGGGTGACTGAAGTGCCTAAAATGCCCTAACTATCGATTATTTGCAATAGTTGTCCTATCTCCATATACCGGTGCTATGTCCATTATGCGACTATTTCTCAGCTCCTTAGGCCTATCCCGGTAAACTAAACCACTTGGGACCTTCATAGTACTTCCCTTGATGAGGCCATGGGGTGACTGAAGTGCCTAAAATGCCCTAACTATCGATTATTTGCAATAGTTGTCCTATCTCCATATACCGGTGCTATGTCTATTATGCGACTATTCCTCCGCTCCTTAGGCCTATCCCGGTAAACTAAACCACTTGGGACCTTCATGATGTTTCCCTTGATGAGGCCACGGGGTGACTGGAGTGCCTAAAACGCTCTAACTATCGATTATTTGCAATAGTTGTCCTATCTCCATATACCGGTGCTATGTCAATTATGCGACCACGGGGTGACTGAAGTGCCTAAAACGCTCTAAATATCGATTATTTGCAATAGTTTTTAATTTTTATATATTAGGCCATTACAAATCTATATTCTATATACCTACATAAAAATGAATTTCTGTCTGTCTGGCCCTTATGGACTCAGAAACTACTGAACCGATCGGCGTGAAAATTTGTATGCAGTGGTTGTTTGGGCCGGGGAAGGTTCTTAAGATGGTTCGAGACCCCTCCCCCCTCCGGACAGGGGGGCTCCCATACAAATGAAACATAAATTTCTGCATAACTGGAACCAAATTTGGCATGCAGGACAACGTCTGCTGGGTCAACTAGTATTTAATAAAAATAATGTCCTACTGGTCTCCAACAGGTCTCCTCCTTGATAATAAAAAATAAATATTATAATGAATCAAATAACTCCTCAGTTTGTGTTAAAGAATGTTTTAAAATTCCTTAAAATTTCTTAAATTTTATTTGCACCTTCAAAATTTTATTTTTGGGCTAAAAATTCCAGGGACATAATTTGGTCGGCCTTGATGACTTTTTATTCTAATCAATTAAGTCGTTCTTATGTGTAACAAAAAGTTTGTCACTCCACACCTCATAGCATTGTTGAAAATACACTTTCACGTGGTTGAATCATTTTGCTGTGGATTCTTTCATTTCATGTCGGATCAGATTCAGGTGTACAAATATTATAAATACAAAGATGGTTTGATCTCAGTTTCATTTCACTATTTTTTTTTAATGCTGTTGTAATTTTTTTTTTGTTCAATATATTCGTAAGATTTTCATTTCACTCAAAATTATTCGTCTTTGCACCTGGCTGCTGCAAAATTCATGATTTGCGCGAGCACCTTGCATGCAAGTAGGCATGATTTCAATTGCCCCCATTTTCCCACGCTCATGGTGTGCTCGCGCAGCAGTACTTCGGGCATTTATCCTGGCTGACAAAAATAATGAAATATTTGGAAAACTGGTGCTGACGCAGCTCTTGTTTTCTCTAGTTTGTATTGTATGACAAAAAGGCACTATAAATACATACACGCGAACTCAACTCTGATTCCCGAGCAAACAAATCAACTGACAACTCTATCAGCGCAACTATCGATGTTGAATAAACTTCAATTTGGTCTTAGCAGCGCGTTCATATTTTTCGAAACATTGAATGAAAAATCCAAAATTGATCCAAAACGTTATAAACAAAGAGTAGGGTATCCAATCATGGTTTGAACCAAATGGCGGGTTTCAGATGAGCCGTCAAAACAAAGTTGATTTATTTCATTAAAGGGGCATGTTAGAACTGCGATTTCTATTTTATATGGAAGCTTAGTTCATTATCTTTCTAAAAACATCCTGGGTGCACATAATTATGCTTAGTTTCATTGGAAAACTTAATAATTACATAACTTTGATTCGTACCATGGTTTGAACTACACTGTTCATGGTTTGAACTAAAATCGTACCATGGTTTGAACTACTGCAGCAGCCAGCAGCTCCTAAATATAATACTAATCACATGCATGAAACGCTGAGGAAATCTATAGAAAAGCAAATTTGTTTTACTATTCATCTTCTCGCATTAGATTAGTTACTCGAAACGAGTGAAAATCGTCTAAATTATCGATATGAAAATTGCGATTTTTCATATTGGAAATGTAAACAAAATGCTCCAGCTAGGCGCATGCAGCGCTCCTAGCGGACAGCAGCAGAACATGACTGCATTTACAAGTTCAAACCATGGTACGAATTTAGTTCAAACCATGATCAGTTTTTACCTTGTATAAATGTTACTATTTTAACAATTTAAAACTGTTTCCTCATTGTATGATGATGTCAATCGATTACAGACAAAAATAGCGTTCTTTTGATATATTGATCTCACTCCTGTGTCATAAAATGCGTCCTTTACGAGCTTTTTGAAATTATGCCACTGGTGGGGGGAATTTAGCGCGAATTCAGGACGTTTTGAAATCCCTTTATTTTATTACTTAATAAACAATATATACAAATGTTTAAATAAAATCTATCACTTCCAGTATACCTAAATATGCCATTCATACTGTTTTAGGTTTTTTTTCTGCCAATGAGATAGTAATTTCTACTGATTTCAAAATGGTTCAAACCATGATACGCTTTTCACTAGTTCAAACCATGATTGGATACCCTACCGTTATTTTCCGCATCACTAGTCGAGAACTGGACATAAAAAACCTTTTTTTATATGGAACTCTGCACGTTCTCAGGCGCTGGATTTTTGAGTTACTATATAGTAACTCATGATAAAAGGCCTTTGAGATATCAGCTTGATCTGCGGAGAACTCGACACAGTTGTTTCATAAGGGCCAATGTCGCAATGAACTCGAATGGAGAAAAATGGGTTCGAATGTTCCATGACATGTTTTCAATTATAATTCGAAAAGTAGATAGTATTTTAAATGTTAATAGTATGCATGAAATACATCAATATCTAATCATTGAAGCCACATATAAATAAAATTTGCTAAGGATTGATTTCGATTTGAAAATGTGATTGAAGAACTAGTCGTCCTTTTTTTCTAACAGTGTACACTTGCGCCCTTCAGAAATGCGCCATAATGTTTTTCACAACATCCTTTTCGCCCAAATTACAAGCCCGGCTGTCAACCTATTTGTCAATATCGCCTGTTTGCATCGCCCCGTTGTGTTTTCAAAGTACCGTTTAGCCCTTTTTGCTCACATGTGTTTTGATGCAAGAACGAAGTGTCATACACGCACAGCTGAAAGTATGCTCTTTTCGGCAGAAATACACTATTTTGCGGGAGAATGGGACTATCCACAAAAGGAGTAAAATTTGATGCATAAAAGGATAAGATTTACACACTTTTCCTGTTTTATGCATAAATGTTAATCATTTGTGAATAAAAGATAGTCATAATTGTGCATAATATTTATTGCATTTTATGTGTAGTCCCATTCTCCCACGAAAGAGCGTACATTAAAGTCATAATTGAATACTTTATAGTCAAAAGAGCATTCTTTAAAGTATTTTGTGTGTAAACTTTTTTAGCAGTGTAATGCAAAAATGAAACACAGTTTGGGGCTCATTCACAAATTACATAACGCTTTAAAAGGGTGGGTGGGTACACAATATTGCGTTACAAATCGTTACGGTTGGTCTAGGGGGTGGGTGGGTTTGTTCAATTCTGTTACGGGTAACATTTCTGATAATGAAATTATATAAGAAACGAAATTATTAATTAAATTCAATTTCGACTGTATTATTATGTACTATGTAGATAGTTAAGGTAGAGTTCACTGAAAATATTAATTTATATTTTTTGTGAAATTTTTGTAAGACGTTATGCGTCACAGACGGGGGTGGGTGGGTATAAAGGAAATGTTACAAACAAGTCACAGAGGGGTGGGTGGGGGCTCAAATCCGTGTTTTTTAGCGTTATGAAATTTGTGAATGAGCCCTAAGTCGTTTTGCTGCTGCCATGGAGAAAACGGGGCGCAATCGCACCAAGAAAAAATTCCAACGGAAATGTAATATCGCCCTTCTGTATTTTCTGTCAGCAAAAAAAACATTTTGTACCATTTTGAATATGCTACATTAGTACATTTCCAGGAGGTTCGATCTATGACATAAACTCGATTTGTTTACATTTGCGACTTCGGCCCTTATGAAACAACTATGTCGAACTATGGGGCAGTGCATAGGTTCATTATTTGACGTTTGAGCGGTGCCGAAATTCATTTAGAATGAATTCGATGTATGAAAAGGTGTTCAAACGTCAAAGTGTTCATTCGGCGCACTGCCCCATTGTCTAATATCCGGAACAAAGTTAGAACGCTTTTTATACCGAAGTTGGATTTTTCTTCAGATACAAGCAACTTTCCCAACTTCGGAAGTAGTGCGCTGGATTCCCCTAAAAATGCGCTAAACAACGCATCAATTAGTTTGACAGATAAAACTTCGGAAGAAAGTTCGGTTCGGAAGTCCCGACTTCCAAATTCTAAGTTGGTGCTACGCCGACAATATAGATAGTGGAATATATAGCAAGACAAAACTTTCAAAACGACTTATCTGCTTTTGTAAACAAAGATTCAAACGACAATTTGACGAATCTAGTAGCACTCCCACGCAAACCAACACCACCAATAGGTAGGTGAAGGTTTCCGCTACCTGTTGATGGTGTTGGTTTGCGTGGAATAGCTATCAGATTCGTCAAATCGTCGTTTGAATCTTTGTTTACAAAAGCAGATAAGTCGTTTTGATAATTGGGTCCTAAAGCCCTACCTTATTTATGGTTGCAAACGATAGTGCATCGGTCAAGAATACTTTAACCGATGTTATAAAAATTCTGGTAAAATTCTAAATCAGTAAAAATAATATTTTTGTGTTTAAGACATTTTAAGGCAAATTTTGGGCTGTGCAACATTTCAGAACGAATGAACCATCAGCCCAAAACGTCAGGCCCATATATTAACTGTCAAAGGTTGAGTCAAGTGCCCTGCGGTGTTTTGCTAGTGCGTTTGAATCCGTACGTCAAACAAGACCGAAAATGTCGAGGAAGCATTTTTCATCTATTTTATAATTTCAAATTAAACAATGTTCTTTTCGATTTTTGAGTCGAAAGAAAAACTGACACTTTCAGGATGATTACCTTCATCGTTCCCTGAAAGAAAATCGAATATCGATTCTTCATTTTAGGACCCAATTTTGTCTTGATAGGCACTATTGTAGATCCAGTTGAAAACCGAACTGAGCTCTCGCGACGATCGCATTTTTTCCCATTTCCGGGTGTCGCAACTACATCGCGAGTAGTGCATCATGCCATATGCCAATATAGGTTCCATTCACGATATTCATTATTTTTGAAAAGCATGGAACAAGCAATAGATAATCATTTATTGCACCGTCTTCAAATTCTACTAAAATTAAGATCTTTTTCAAAAAACAGCATTTCCCAGGTAACCATTAGCGTTTACTTCGCCTTTTCGGCTATATAGGGCTATTATAGATTCAGTATGAAGTTTGTTAGCTGTGTCAAACGCAACGCAAACGTATCCTATGTGTGGGGCTCCCCAATAAACAATTTAAGCTGAACAAGCTAGTTTTTTAGCTGAAAAAGCAACACGCTCTTCTTCAGTAGACTGGGCCCCAGATTAGTATGGGGAGAAAAAAATGTTGTCGAATTCACAGGCACCCCAGAATTGTGTCTTTGGGTGAGAAAATCAATCTCTGAAAATTTCAGCTCAATCGCTTGTTGCATAAGCTGGCGCATTTGATTTGAAGTTTGTATAGGATTTCCAGCCAAAATGTATAGGAAAATACACCTTCGTCACTCATTCGATCTTGGAAATTGGTTCTGATTGCTCGATTGACCTCAGAATTGCAAAACGGCAGTTGGTATGCTACATAGCAATTTCACAGAACATTGCATGATGATTAAATGAACTTTTATATAGTTTTCGGCTGATTTATTAGGAGCTGATTTGTGTATTTTTGGATTTTTTTATCGATTCGCATCAGCCGAAACCTATATAAAAGTTCATTTAATCATCATACAATGTTCTGTGAAATCAAGGGGTGGGTCGCTGAGCACAATTCAATTTGTGTTCATTTTATTTTTTGTGACGATTCGTGCCGCGGTGTGCCATAAATTGTGCCTCACCTTATGTGTGACAGGTTGTCATTTTGACAATCAGAAAATTCTGGCAACACTTTACTTTTTGGCGCGATGAAAAAATCAATCACAAACACGCGAATGCTTCGATTTGTGTTTTGTGTCGTTCGATGTGTTTTGGAGTTGGATGATGCTTTACCGGAATCCAGGACAGAGTTTGTATACTGGTGCTCTTCGGAAAAAGCTGGATCGGGAACATCAATGGGCTGGATTGCAGCAGCGATAATGGATTAGTTCCGGATGTCGAGAAAACGAACAATGTAGGTAGTTATTATGGCTTTTGTGTTGTTCTTTCGATCCGGAAGTAGCTCGTTATCGTGACTACAATCCAAGAGATTTAGAAATACGATACTGCTTTTCGCATCCGGAAGTTTCGGCTACCACTCCGATGGTGGGTTAACAATGTATAGTGGTTTAGAGTAAAGGAATAAAAAGTAGACATTGCAATCATACAAGCGATTCATTTTATGTTTTATCAATTCACACAATTTATGTGGCCCAGCCCCTCCTTAGTCAAGCGGTAAAATGCGCGGCTTCAAAGCAAGACCATGCTGAGGGTGGCTGGGTTGGATTCCCGGTGCCGGTCCAGGCAATTTTTGGTTTGGATTGTCTCGACTACGCTGGGCATAAAGTATCATCGTGTTAACCACATGAAATGAATATTTGCCACCAAAAAACGGTTATACGGTGTGATATTACTGTACGAAAACATTAATTGTACGGACAGAAAATAGTAAAAGCTTGGGCTGACTGTCGTCAGCTGCTGCTGCGGCTGCCGTGATTTTGTTTTTCTGTTATTGCATGGAAGAACGAATGATAAAAAGAAATGTCAATTTTTCCCCTCTTTAGTTTGAGAATAAGTCAAAACAAGTTTTGGCAAGGTTGCCGGTATTTTAAGTGCTGATCATTCAAATGTCAAAAGTGTGCCAAGTGTGCCACACTTGTGACCCATAACATGCAAATGTGTGCTTGGCACATTGTGCTCAGCGTCCCACCCCTTGTGTGAAATTGTTCTGCAGCATACCAACTGCCGTTTTTGCAGTTCTGAGGTCAATCGAGCAATCAGAACCAATTTCCAGATCGAATGAGTGACGGAGGTGTATTTTCCTATACATTTTGGCTGAAATCCCCATACAAACTTCAAATCAAATGCGCCAGCTTATGCAGCAAGCGATTGAGCTGAAATTTTCAGAGATTGATTCTCTCACCCAAAGACACAATCCTGGGGGGTGCCCCGTGGAATTAGACAACTTTTTGTTTCCTGGGCCAGTCTATTCTTCAGCTTCCAATGTTTGTTGGGTCTTTATAGTCGCATATAAGCGGCTTATGCTTATGGTTACCTGGGTTGTTACGCGTTACGCATACACAGAAAGAAAATTCGTTATTGAAATTAAAAACCATTGGTAAAATTAAAAAGTTGCGTTGGTTCTTCTTTTTCGTAGAGAGTTCCACATGTTCAAAATAAAGTACACCAACTTTTGTAATAATCATGGCTTTAAAAGTTCCACAACGCTCTAAAATTAAAAGTTTGAACATTCAAAACTAAAATTGTAGAACTGTCAAATGAAAAAAGTTTACAGTATAAAAAATATAGTGAAATATTTTCAATCAGAATCATGATTTTCAATTTCTAATTAGAAGAACCCCCAACCCGGGCGCGCTCCAATCATCTTTCCAATTGAAATTAAAATAAACAAATTACAAGGAATGGCTTTCACTTTTTTATTTTGAGCTTTTTTCTTCATTTATCTCCCGAAACACGGTGGCCACTTTTTAAACGTCAACCTGAGAACAAAGCCTCTGGCCAGAAGGGGTGTGCAACATAGTCTTCTGAGGACATTACGCCATGAATTTCCTAAAAATAGAACGAAAATCTTGCATGAATATTGAGTAGCATAAATATTATAAGCCTGGTGCCCCAGCCCCGGTACATCAATCTTTAATTTTGCTCACGACTTTGAAGTACTGGAGCGGGGAACTGTTTTTGATCATTGAGCCTTGTGAACTCCAGCATCAACCTTTTCATATTGACCTACCTTCATCTTTATATAAGTGCGCCGTATTTTTGCCGGATCCGGGACCATGGGTGATAAAAACATTTGCTGAAAAACAAATAAAAACACATCAGAACTCTCGAACAGGCTATTCTCTAGCACTTTCTCATGAACGGTTTTTGAGACTTACCTACAATCGGGTGGCAAAAGTTTTTTTTAACCAACATCCAGTAGATGGCCGTTTACTTTTTTGGTTCCAGCAGTATCTGAAATAGCTACACAGCAACAGAAATCGACGGATACTTAGTCGAGGCTAAAAAACTTTATCTCGACCAACTGGTTGCCACCTGCAGTCTGATGGCTCAGCTGTAACGACTACACACAAAAAAATAACGTTGTTTTCTCTTTCCATCATTCGGTGTCACAGCACCGGCTATGTGTTTACGTAAGGTGATTTAACATTTCTTGAACTTCTGTGACGAAAGCGCGTACTTCTAATTTTACACACAGCCTCGAAACAAAATAACTTTACATAAAATACAAACATTTTACGGAGACGATTTTTACTCTCATTTTAAAGAAAATAAGCCGCTTTTCAGATAAGCGCATTACATTTGATTGCAAAGTTTTATTTTTTCTGTGTAGGGATGGGGTGGTTCTGAAATTTGTTACGGATTGTTACGAGGGGGTGGGGGTTTATTAAAAACAACATTTTACGCGTTACGTAATATTTGAACAGCCCTTAGCGTCTTTTTCATTTGTATACACTCTGGAAATTTTTAAACTAAATAGATTTAAAGTCATGCTAATTGACTATTCGCCTTGGTTGACCCCAACTTCGTTTAAATGTCAACAAATCTGACTTAGTATAACTTTGACTTATACGAACCATAGTATAAGTTATCGAAAAACCAAAATAACATAGCAACTTCTGGCGCCTCCAGTTGAAACATTTCAATTTTGTTTCGTTTTTTATTAATATGAATGACGAAAAACAATTGTAGACACCATTTATTATTTGCTTATTCAAAAATTTGTTTATATTTTTTCCTGATTCTTAATGCATAGACGTTATATTGTTTGTATATAAACTACATAGTTGGGTTACGTTGGATGAGTGCTTCCTAATCCTTGGTATGGAAAAAGGCAGTGACCTGGAACAGTGACCTTTCGTCTGGATTTGCTGAATGGTCCCCGAAGATATAGTTGCCCATTAGCCGGGCCCTGGTGTTTGTAGGTAATAAATAAGTTGGACCAGCTGGCCATGAATCAGCAGGTCCTGTTTAAGTAATCTGCAAGTGTGAATTGCCGCTTGCCATCGCTTTGTTTCTGCCTTCCGAATTTCAGTATCAAGCAAACACTATTTGATGTTGGGGAAAACTTGAATCATATGCTGCATTCTGGCGCTCATGCAGATCCGGTGGTATGATCCGTTCTCAGGTGACTGACGGTGGTGGCTGCCAATAAGTTGAAGTGCTAAAAAATCCGTACATCCAGGGCGTGGAAGTGCAAAAGTCGTGCAGCTCGCGTGACATTCCCTACAGCATGTCAGCTGTGTCCATGAACAAGAAAAACTTTGTCCAGAAACACCAAAGTTTTGGCCGACTGAAACGTGATCGCTCTGATGATCACCAGTGCGGAATAAGTTATGCTGCAAAATAAGAAATATATCAAAATATTTATAACGACTGAGTTCATCTTAATTAAATATATACTTACATTTTTAACTGCAACATTAAGTGGCTCAGTTACAATAACTAAAATAATAATGAAAATTTTCGCTCTTTTACCAAACTGGTTATGCTGTTGAATTGCGGTGCCATCTTGTTCAACATAATCAATACAAGAAGTAAATAAATCAACGCTATACTATCATAGTATACATTATTATTATCCGTAGTATACTATTTAAACTATGATTCGTATAACTTTCAAAAATTCCAAAAATGTATAACTTTAAATC
>NW_026943263.1:0-2000 GCF_024139115.2 Armigeres subalbatus | reverse complement strand
TGCAAAAATGCAGTATTTTTGAAAGATTGATTCAGCGTAGATTGTTTCAAATTTCTTTCTCTTTTTAACATCAATTTGAAAATCTTTTAAATTTGTATAAAAAAAAATCTTCATAATGGAAAATTACGTTACGTTATTTCCAACTTCGAATTGATATGCAGCGTACAAACGCCGTCCTAGTGACCCTTTCCTTGATGAAGCAGCTGATCGGCTACACCAGCTGACGAAGTTCGGTTCGGATACGAACGTGCCACACATGACTCACATATCCATCTCCATAAAAGGGTCGGAACTCCCGATGATGACTATTCTGTTCGGAAAGCTCTCCCAGTTCAAATTATGCAAATCATAGTGTGCCCTAATACCCATCGCCCCATCGATCCTTCGCACTCTCAGAAGGATAGAGAAGAGACTGCCTAGAATGGAGTGTTTTCTAATATTCAATCGACTCGTTCAGGAAAATTTTGTGATGCATACGGAGGAGGTACGGTGGCAAGCTCGCTGGAAGGTTTAACGCACACTGTACTGGTTTGTTTTGTCGATGGTGAATGTGATGGAAAAGTTGCTAATTGAATTGTTTGCCGAGGGGCCCGAATTAGGGTTAATCTTGTTGAATACTAATGGGTCAAGCAGATATTGAAACTGATTTAAGTCGGATGGTATGGTTCGATGTGTTTACGTTACAATTTGTATTGATTTCAAATGCGAAGGATTGCTCGATATTGGAAACCGATCTTGGTAAATATGTGTTTTGCGTGTTTTGTTTGAAAGCATGTGTTAACCCATTATCGCCAGGACTGTAAACGTTCGCAGGAGTTGTCCAAGACGAATTGAAGGACATCTATCTAGGTGGATTAATCAGGGTTTTGCCTTTCTCGTATACTAAGTATACGGAAAGGCTATAGAACTGCTCCAAAACCGAACTTTTTATAGAAGGCTCGGAGACCCATAGTGTTATATACCAATCGACTCAGCTCGACGAATTGAGGTGATGTCTGTATGTGTGTGTGTGTGTGTGTGTGTACAAAAATGTGAGACACGTTTTTAGGTATTTATCATTATCCGATTTGCTCGCAACAAGTTGCATTCGACGCGGAATGCAGTCCCATTGGTTCCTATTTAAAATTAGATCGATCGAACTTTGCCTTTCGGAGTTATGGCCAAAAAACTGTTTTTACGTGCAAAAAAAAAGCAAAACGACCCAACCTGGATTCGAACTCGTGATCTCTGTATCGGGAAGCGGCTACTACACCACAGCTCCATCAATACACATAACGTGTGTTAAGATTCAAATATAAATCAAAGAATTGGGCATATATTCATTGCCTATATAAACATCAGAATTTATCCTGCTAGGGTACCGGTTCCTATACTGGAAGTATTAATGGATTGAGAAAAGAAAATATTAGTTTTTCTCGTTGGTTTAAAATATACAGCTTCAATACATTAACTTAGAGCAAGATTACCGGTGGTGAGTATAAGCCGTTTGGCAGCGCAGTATCATTACTTGACACTTTTCCGGTCGCTAGTAAACGCGCTGATAAGGGGTCGTTCAACAATTACGTAAGAATTTTTCCTTGGTTTTTCGGACCCTCCTCCCCTTTGTAAGATTTTTCTCATACAAATTATTTTTTGTTTATATGAAGAGTTAGAAAATGACAGACCCATATCTGCTTACGTAATTATTGAACGGCCCCTAAAACAGTAGCGCAACGGACAGGTGATCAAATTTGGTAGCGCGATCAAAGTTTGATGAACTATTAAACGTCATCGGTACGGAATGCAGCCACCAAAATGATAATTGAAAATAGCGACCGGTGCGAAAAGAGTGACACACGCGCCCAGTAATGATGCTCTAATAGATAAACTATTGAAATCGCTTGGATACGCTGTTCCTTTAATTGAGATAAAAGATTCACTATTGATTCGAGGAAGTCAACAGCCTGTAAATACTCCTCATACAGCAATTTCAAAAAGCATCGTGCTTTTTTCAACGCGTT
>NW_026943262.1:0-20990 GCF_024139115.2 Armigeres subalbatus | reverse complement strand
ATGAAAGAACAAACTTTTGAATTTTTCAAAAATTTCAATGTAATTACCCAGCAACACGGCCAAGGTAACAACAAGCTGCCCTTTTGAAAATGTGATACCGCCGATCGAAGTAATCGATTGTCATTTTCACCCAATCAGCAACCGGTACGATTTTGACAGAAAATCGATTAATTGGCACATCCTATCCTAGGTTTTTACCAGGTTTGTACTACATAATTTGTTCATTTTAGGCAATTCAAGGGCTGCGGACTGCTAATCGTATTATTAAATACGCCTTTAAAAAGGGGCAAGAGCGTTAGACTACATACTGTGGACAAAATTACCATTGAGAGAACAAAACCAGTGCCAGGGCAATCAATAAGGGTGACATACGGCAACAGTACAGCACGCAAGGTTAACTTGAGAAGCTAAAACTAAATCATTCTATTCAATGCCCTGAAAAAGCAGAATTTGGGACTCGGAACGTATCTACGTCGGTGGTTTAATTTCCGTCATGGGTACTAAAACTTAGAGGGGATTTAGAATGCCGTCAACCTACTCTCTTTCTTTTCCCCGTAGGTATATGACTTCTCTAAGCTCATGATCTATTACACAATAAAGTGCTCGACGGCACACTACCAACCTTTTCCCGATCGAGAACCTGTTCAGAACATCCACTCAGGGAATGCATTCTCTTCAATTTAAAAAAAATGTGCTGATTTGAGTTTATTTATAGAAAAGATAATGGATCAATTTAAAATGGGGTAGACTGGGTAAAATTCAATAGAGGAGTCTCACGAAGAGACCGTTTTCAGATTGTTTGGCGCAAAATGGGTGGACCACTAGCACTTGTCTAACTACTGAGTTCATCTTCTAGCGCTGGACTTTGAACACCACGATCGATTTTTTTTTCTCAATACGACTATTCAGGTATTTTTCTAGAACGTATCGTTTTCTTCAAAGCGATAACGCTTGGAGTTGAATATAACATTATTTAACTAAATCCTTATGATTGGCGCAACAAACTTGGCACTTAGTATCCTCACAGACTTTTCTAGGTACTTGATCTTGTTAATCCCTAAAATAAAAAGAATATTAGTTATTCATTTTAAACATAAAAGCTAACCAGTCCTAGAGATCCAGTCATTTTTTCAAAACAAAACGGAAAAGTCTGACAGTAGTTGATGAACAATAAAATCCATGGCTACTGAGACGTCGCCAAGAGCGTCGCCATATGTTTGTACACAGCATACGTCAAAGTTGATTCACCCCTTGTTTATTTATCGCTAGCGTCTAAAGTTGGATAGCCTTCTGGTATTGTCAGATTTTCTGGATATGATACACTGCGCGGCGTTTGTAATGTTCCCAAATGGGTACTTGCACAGAACTTCACGCGGCGAATGACTGTCGAAAGGTACGGCCGCGCCAAACGATACACCGCAATGCTATTCTCCCTTAAGAATCAAGTAAACGGGGTGAAGAAAGCGCGGCGGTACCTTTCATGAAGGGTTCGCCGCGTGCAATTTTGAGAAAATCAGGCAATACAACTTTGTTGTACGAGGAAGGCAAAAAGGTAATGTATTCATGAAGAAATACATCATACGGGTCTACTACGAAAGGCCGAATCACGAATGGCCGAATTACAAAAGGCCGAAAGCAAAAAAGGCCGAATGCACAAAAGGCCGAAACCACGAGCGCGAGCGCGCTCGCTCCGGTCCACTTTGTTGGTCTGCCGATTTTATTCAGACTTTTTTTCATTCAAATACTTAATATAATTTAGAATATTCGGATTATTTTGTGATTTCTCAGTGAAGTCTTGTGAAGTCATTTTCTCTTAAATTGGGAGAAAATGATATGCATTGAGGAACACCGCGTTACCGCAAGTTATACAGCTTTTGGTCAAAAGCATAATAATTGAAAAAGTCTATTTTGTTTAGCTTCTGATGTCGCAATTAGATCATGAGTAGTGCACATCATTAGCCAATGCACAACCATGCATCATGAAGCGCACAACTCCTACATTGATGCAAATCGGCAATTCGATTCTGTGGGCCATGAATCCGGTGGAATTTAACTCGGGCTCTTGCATTAGATTTGGGAATTTAACTTTTCCCAATACTACTGATAATGATTACTACGTCAGCAAAGGAAGAAAAAAGAGAGCTCTTGGATTACTCCGTTACTTTAAAGTGATAATATTTATACGTATGTTCATGCTTTCATTATTGCAATGAAGATTGATCTATTATGCAATATATAAGGAATCAAATTGACTCTGTAAACACCGTCATACGATACAACTTCTTTCAATTGAAAGATTGAGCTTCGACGTTGAACTGACGTTAAATACCTCAACTGAAAAAGATTGATTAGATCGCTGCTAGTAGTTGCAAAACACGTGGACAAGTTTTTCTTAATGGGGCAGCATAATAAAAGTAAACGTAAATTTGTGAATATTCCAAGTTCTCTTAATTGAAAGATTGAAACTTTTTGTAATGATTCGGCCCTTTGTGTTATTCGGCCTTTTGAGATTCGGCCTTTTGTATCATTCGGCCTTTCGTGGTTCGGCCTTCTGGGTTTTCGGCCTTTTGTGGTATGCTAGAACATTTTCGGCCTTTTGTGATTTGGCCTTCTGTGGTTCGGCCTTTTGTGATTCGGCCTTTTGTACTGATTCCCATCATACTATGTATTATATGTGCATTATAAACTTCTATAAAACAAGTTGTGTTGCTTAACTTGGCTTAGAAACCTCTCAGTTAAAACTGTGGCAGTGCTGAATGAACAAGCTGCGAGGCGGCAAGCCAATGTCTCAGTGGGGGATGTAATGCCAATAATAAGAAGAAGCATGCTTCAGAAGGGACCACATTTGCCGTTAAATAGTGACGTATGCGCCAAATAACAACATACAAGTTTTTCATTTTTCATTTGTATGGAGCTGACAGATCAGTGTCCAGAAAATTGGTTTGGGGGGGGGGGTCGTTTCCGAACTTTTTTTTTCTCGAGAAAAAAATCTTCTAAAAGTGTTGTCTCTGGGGGGGGGGGGTTGTGTCCAAAACCACTCCCGTGTCTACGCCACTGTGACAGATGATTCTGTTCCAATTCTGACCTTGTTATTATATCTAGTCACTGTACTGCTCTTATGCATTATTCCAGGCAAATGCGTGTTTTAAAAGAAGGCAGGAAGGGAAATATCATTCTGGGGAATTGATCGTTCTGGGAAATATTATTCTGATTCTGGGCATTGACCTACAACCGACCATACCTGCACAAAGCAACATATTGGGTCTTAATTTACGAACAAGTTCAAATTTCATTTGCCAAATACAAACATATTATCATCTAAAACAGAGGTTCCCAAACTGTGGGTCGCGACCCCCAGGGGGGTCGTGGGCTGTTCAGTGGTGGGTCGCGAAAGACAAATCATAATTCATAATTTTGTTACTATTTTGTCTTACAAATCTATTCCATATTTTAAATTAGGATCTAACTAATGATTGGATGATTAAAGAACAACAAACCTGACGAGGTCAACGGCTTTTTTTTGTTATACGATATTTGGGCAATTAGAAAAAAAAATGTATACAATCCAAATGTAAGCCCCGAACCCAATCCAAAACCAATCCTAATCCAATTCAAATCTGATCTAAAACAAATCCAAATATATTTTAAATCCAGTCTAGAGATGAACTTTATTTACAATGTTAAAATCACTTTAATCTATATTCATAAAAATAAATTTCTGTCTGTCTGAACCTTATAGACTCGGAAACTATTGAACCGATCGGTGTGAAAATTTGTATGCAAAGGTTTTTGGGGCCGGGGAAGGTTCTTAAGATGGCCTCCCCTTGTAAAGGGGGGCTCTCATACTCATGAAACAGGAATTTCTGCATAACTCGAGAATTAATCAGAGAATACACCAATTTTAAGCGAAACAAAGTTCGTCAGGTCTGCTAGTCTGTATAATAAAAATAAATTGAGATTTCCTTCCTGACTATGTAACTTGCGAACGGGTTGACCGATTTGCACGATTTTTTCCCTGATTTTGGGATCCGCAAGGTTTGTATATTCAAAAAGTTGGTAAATATGACGGAGGAATTTAAAAAACATTAGAATACAATATTGTGTCAGCTGTTGAGGAAAACAAAACAAACGCACGGAAATGGATCTAGAGTGCGGTGCTTAAAATAGTACATTGTGCCATTTGCAACACTCGCTAGTAAAGAAATAAAAAAATTAAAATCCAATTCAAAGTAGTAGCCATCTTGAGTTATATGATGATGGATCGACTGTAATTTAGATATTTCGGGATTTTCTTGGCATGCAGTCTTAAATCCAGAGTCAAAACAAGGTTATACTACTGTCCGACGTTTCAGAAATTGTATTTTGCCTTCTTCAATGGGAGAATAGTGGTCTGTTTTTTTTTGTTTTTTTCTCTCATTGAAGAAGGCAAAATACAATTGCCGAAACGTCGGACAGTAGTAAAACCCTGTTTTGACTCTGGAATTAAGACTGCATGCCAAGAAAATCCCGAAATATTCAATCCAAATCTAATTCAAATCCAATCCAAATCTAATTCAAATCCAATCCTAATCAAATCGAAATCCAATTCAAATCCAATCTGAATAAATTTCAAATCCAATCCAAATCCAACCCAAATTCAATTCAAATTCCATTCAAATCCAATCCACATCCAATCCAAAAATATGACGATTTTTTGACAAATGCAATGATTGGATATAAAGCAATTTATTATAATTTGTCCAATCGAACGAGAACTCATTTTTATCTAATTTCACAAAATCAATGCATTTGGTACCTGGTGGGTCGCAAGCAATATGGGATTCTGCTAGGTTTGTCGCGTATCCAAAAGTTTGGGAACCTCTGATCTAAAAGCTAGATTCATTACGGATAAATTACAATATCGCATTACTGCGATCGGAACAGAAAAAAACCCAGATTAATCCACCTAGCGGCGATGGTGCCTTTCTCGCGCAAAAGGTAATAAATGTAGTTTTTACGCTTACACCTCGATGATGTACAAGGCAAACAGTTACACCGTCTAATGTTATGATAGAAAATTTACACTAGTAGACGATAGATGGCACTGCCAAGTTTTTCGAGTTTTGACTTTCGGACAATTTCATAGTACTATGAAACTGAACGAAGAGCATACTTACGCCTAAATACGTGCAACACGAGCATCTTCATAGTACGATGAAACTCTTAATGGGAGCAAGATGCAAGGCATTTTTTATAACACATTATTGTGCTATGTGACTATGTCTCATCACTATTTTAATATTATGTATTGTTTGCAATTCGCAATTATTATGAAATTCAATAGTAATCAACAGCGGATGCAACTTGTTGCAAGAAAATCGGTTAAGAGTTTATATGTGAAAATTTGGCTAATGTTTTTTATGGCATTTTGTGCACACACACACACACGGACATTTGTTCAGCTATGGGTCTCCGGGACTTCTATCAATAGCCTTTCGGTATAACTTTGTTGTGCGAGAAAGGCAAAAATGACGAAATGTGTCTGTGTAAACGGTGAAGAGTGGCAATTCGGTTCGGCCCTTTGTTGTGCGGTTTACTAATCTCATTTTGTATGGAATACACTAAACTGTTTCCTTAGGTGGCTCGTGAGGTGATCGGAGCCACCTCTACATGTTTTCATTTTTGCTTCTAGTGGCTTCAATTTATTGTCAATCACCTGACTCAATACGTTTAATCTGATAGATGCCGAAATACTTTGCAGAATAAAGTAGGTACGTTGCCCGGAATGTCTGCAACAAAAGTTATAGCACTTCGAAGATTTATTGTTCAAACTATATGCAAGAAATAAATGTTGCTACCTATGGTTGTTAAAGGGTAAAACTGTTCTTCCTTTTTGTGCGGATTTTCCAAGGGCCCCGTACGCCTGTCACTGGCGAACAAAGTTCGTGTACTCTGCATCAAAGCTTAGAACCGGTGTTAGGCGCAATCGTTAATGCGAACACATTTATATTCGGTTAGTTACTGCAAATAAATTCTTTTTCAAATCCCTGTAATCAAGCAGGTATCTCAAGCATATCACATCGTTATATTGCTGCATAATTGAGTGTTTGATTTTTAAATATCGAAAACAAAAGTGTGCATAAAAATTGCTTCACCATAACAAAAAGGTGGAACCAAATCCAGATGTCGCACATGTCGGGGTAGAGTTTCAGTGCTCTGCCTTTCCCAGGGATTCTCACTTTGAGAAATAATTCCGAATGACTTCAAGGAGCTCACCAGCCTATATGTATATACTATGCTACTTATAGTATGTATGTATGATGAACAATTTAATTGCCCCATACTAATTCCCATGCCTACTTGAAATGGCTAAATCAACACAGACAAACAAACATAACAGCTCGAATAACTTCTTAAAAATCCATCGCTCAGTTACCTGTTGTTCTCGGTTGTCTAGTTAGTTTCAACGGGATCAGTACAAAAGGCCGAATCACAAAAGGCCGAACCACAGAAGGCCGAATCACAAAAGGCCGAAAATGTTCTAGCATACCACAAAAGGCCGAAAACCCAGAAGGCCGAATGATACAAAAGGCCGAATCTCAAAAGGCCGAATAACACAAAAGACCGAATCATTACAAAAAGTTTCAATCTTTCAATTAAGAGAACTTGGAATATTGACAAATTTACGTTTACTTATATTATTTTTTTTTCCTGTTCGGGTGTGCCACTGCGACCAGTTATTAGATCTATTGTAGCGTTACCCGTATCCTTAGTGTTTAAGTGCATGTCGAATTACCCCAGTGCTATTGAGAAGCAATGCAGTATCGGTTTCGATACAGTTGTTGTTTTGTTTTCTCAAGACCACCATGACAAGGTCCCGCTATTTAGACCCTTCATAGAGAGCAATCCCATTGAAGGCGCGCCCCTTATCAACAGGAAATCAATCCTTTCTTGAGAAAACAGAACAGTAATACTGTTGTTGGTCATGCATCGGAGCCCTAGCCACATCCTTGTCTTGCTTCTAGAATATCACCAGTGAAACTCTTAAAACCCGGGATTTAGCTCTGTCTACAAGACCATTTCAAGCAAGAGAATTTGTTCAGTAATAAGAACTTCCGTGTGTTCCACTCACTACCATTGTTCACCAGTTCAAGAAGAGTTAGTACGTATTTAAACCCCTAACTCGATTTTTCCAGCAGTCAGTTCAGCCTAGGACCGGGTACCGAGGTTTTTTAACTAATTGCTTGAAAAGTTGTTTCCGCTGCATACAGTTTAGCCTCAAACAAGAGGAATTCGAGTCTTTCAACTGTCTGCAAGGTAACATTAATTATGTTTTATTCTTGAGACTGCTGTTGGTAGCGAGGACTAAATACGATGAATCCTTAATTACCACAACTTATTGCCCTAGCTAGAAAAATGGATTAGGCTAGGGCTCTGTTTGGAAGATCTTACACCGCAACACACTACGTCAAAGTGATCTACCGTGTTACGGGAATACTTATATTATGCTGCCCTATTAAGAAAAACTTGTCCACGTGTTTTGCAACTACTAGCAGCAATCTTAATCAATCTTATTCAGTTGAGGTATTTAACGTCAGTTCAACGTCGAAGCTCAATCTTTCAAGAAGTTGTATGACGGTGTTTACAGAGTCAATTTGATTCCTTATATATTGCATAATAGATCAATCTTCGTTGCAGTAATGAAAGCATGAACATACGGATAAATATTATCACTTTAAAGTAACGGAGTAATCCAAGAGCTCTCTTTTTTCTTCCTTTGCTGACGTAGTAATCATTATCAGTAGTATTGGGAAAAGTTAAATTCCCAAATCTAATGCAAGAGCCCGAGTTAAATTCCACCGGATTCATGGCTCACAGAATCGAATTGCCGATTTGCATCAATGTAGGAGTTGTGCGCTTCATGATGCATGGTTGAGCATTGTGCTAATGATGCGCACTACTCATGATCTAATTGCGACATCAGAAGCTAAACAAAATAGACTTTTTTCAATTATTATGCTTTTGACCAAAAGCTGTATAACTTGCAGTAACGCGGTGTTCCTCAATGCATATCATTTTCTCCAAATTTAAAAGAAACTGACTTCACAAGACTTCACTGAGAAATCACAAAATAATCCGCATATTCTAAATTATATTAAGTATTTGAATAAAAAAAAGTCTGAATAAAATCGACAGACCAACAAAGTGGACCGGAGCGAGCGCGCGCGCTCCGGTCCACTTTGTTGGTCTGCCGATTTTATTCGGCCTTTTGTGATTCGGCCTTTTGTGGTTTCGGCCTTTTGTGATTTCGGCCTTTTGTGGTTTCGGCCTTTTGTGCATTCGGCCTTTTGTAATTCGGCCATTCGTGATTCGGCCTTTTGTGATTCGGCCTTTCGTAGTAGACCCGTTTCAACATAAGTACGAGTATAACTTTGTCTTATTAGTATTATTATATGTAGTCAAAATAAAAATGTCAAAATTTGCCCAACGATTTCTATTTTCTCCATCTTTACACGAATATCCACTTTTTCCTTCTATCTAGCTTCTGGCTTACGATTTAACTCAGCATTTCTGTAAATAGAATTAATTTTTTTTTGATTGATTTACCCAAGCCATAGGATTTTTTTTTTGCAATTCCTAATCATGCATGTATGATGATGTAAACATCATGAAAACACCGGCGACCCTCTTTTTTATCTCATTTTAGGGAGGAATCACTTTTAAATGAGGGGGTCAAAAACAAAGGGGTGTAAGTGACAAAAACTTAAGTTTTGAGAAAAATGCGAAGTTTTTCAATATTTTTTCGTTCCATACAAACCGTATGAAAGTTGAAAAAATTACTAATTTTCTGTGAATCTATACATTTTTCAAATAACGTGCAAACTATATCAACATATTGCCGCAAAGCTCTGAATCCAAAGCATTTTTTGCTGTAGTCAACTCAAAATTGACCAAAATGTCATCTACACCCCACTGTTTCTAACCCCTTCAAATATTTAGAAGATTCTATGAAAGGAAATTTTAAATTTCGATTACATTTCCGCTAATTTCAGGGAGATTAGACCCAACTCACGTTATCTTCCGCTTTATGTGGTAAAATGGGAGGAGTGTCAGCAGTTCCCGGTGGGAGCGGTTTTAATTAATGGGAAATTTGCAATAAAAAAAGTGTAAGACTTTTGTCACAATGTCAATTTAGGACGACTTGAAACCCTTGAAACACACGTTCCTCCAGGCCTATTAGTTGGAAATTCGATTTTAAGCCATGCACAATTTAATAAAGAAAATTCAAAATTTGAATAAAGATTCTCTTCAAACTTCCATATTCTGCTGACCAGTTCTGTTTGTTTAAGGGCAAGGGCCAACATAGCACACAAATAATACATCGCTTCAAACAGCCGGGGCGTCTTCATCCATCATTAATCGCCAGTTGCCTCCCTTCCCTTCTATATAAGTCTATCCCGGTTTACCCACCGCCTCTATCCGTCACCGCGTGCCGTGCAAAACCCTGACCTGTGATCAATTTTATTCTCTTTATGCCTAATGTAGCTATGTGGAGACCGGTGTTCCTCCAGGAAGATCACATTCTAAAAATGGATTTCGTTTTTTTCTTCATCGTCGGGTAAATTACAACAAATTAATCAATCTGCACCGACTGATTACATGAGCATTCGCTTCTAATTTCACGCGAGACATTTTTGTTACCCTTTCAATATTGATGTTGCTCTCCTATGAAACTCACCGCGTGCTGCAACCAGCAGCAGCAGTGTGCAGGAATTTATTTGGTGAGCCTTCATCTTTTTTTTTTCGCTCGTGTTTCCTTTTCCCTTTTTATGTTCGTCGGTGAACTCCGCAAGCACACCACATAAATGGATAAGGAAAAATACATTTTCACCCCCAAGTCTGTACCCAAAACTGAGTAATAATGTTTCTGTTCCGGCATCCGACAATAATGGGAGATTGGATGGAAAAAAGAAGCAGCAAGGTACTCACCAGCGGATAAAACATTATTTTGAACAAAAATTTCCTCCTTATGAAACAATGATTCTACTGAAAAAAAACCGACGATCTCCCGAAATGGACGCTACAATTCCGCCGCAAACAATTTTTGTACAACTCGCGACACTTTGCGTGATTCTTTTACAAATAATATCGAATAAAATGAATATTGAGCGACTGTGGCTCCTGTTGTAGGAAAAATTTATGTATTTTCCTATCACACTTCTTCACTTTACTCTTGCTGCTGCTACTTGGCCAGCATCGAATGTGGTGCTTTTTCCTCTTTGCGGACTGGCGGTGCACGGACGAGATTGGTGTGCGTGTCAACCCGAAGCGGCAAACGACGAGCGAAATTGTGACGTTCGGGGCGAAAATCGCGAGATCAACGGGCAACGCCCAGGTGGCAAAACAAGACAAATGGCTTTTCAAGCTTTTGCTACGAATAAGGACAAAGTATAGATAGTAGAATCTATAGATGAGCGAAAGCATGGCTGAGTCGATTTTTTTGCCCGTGCACACGCGCATATGACGTCACAGCCATTAACGTTTTCATTGAATTCGTGACGTCATGCTCATTTGGAGACACGTTTGACAGTTCGTTTGGAGACAGAGGATTTATCTTCGCTCATCTATATATTCCACTATCTATAGGACAAAGATTCGAGAAAGAGTTCTGCCACGCACACGGTTAGAAAAAAGTACCTAATTTTAGGTACTTTTTTTCTCTTGCATCTCACTCCCTCTTCCCTTTGTTGTCATAAGCTGAAGAGTAAAACCACTCAACAAGGGCATTAAAGTGTGGGAACCCAATGTTGAGTAATCACATGTTTACAAAAGTTGAGTGAAATTTACCTAACTTTTGGTTAGCTTCTACAGTAGACGTTCGATAACTGCAAGTCATTTAACTGCAATGCTTTTTAACTGCAATTCGATAGTTGCAACAGTTTTGCAGTTATCGGACAGCTAAACTTCAAACTAATGTCAAACTCAATGACAGCTGCATTGCGCTGCACATTTAGATGCACTTTTATTGCATCTGACGTCGATTGACAATTGTTTGACGTCTAGAATGCGTTGCAGTTATCGAACGGCATTCGTTAACTGAAAAGTAAACATTTTGCAGTTATCGAACGGCTACTGTATTTAAAATTAGGTTTATTTTACTTAATATTAAGTGAATTTTACTTAATTTCAAGAAAAAATTACTTAATTTTGGGTTCCCACACTAAACCCCCGATTTGAGTGAAAAGTACCTAATATTAAGTACTTTTTTCTAACCGTGTGTAAGCTTCTATAGAATTATAATTATGACTATCTTATATTCACAAATGAATAACATTTATGCTAGAGTCCTATAAGAAGAGTAACGTCATGTGCCACGTTTGACAGGTCTCCTGCTCGTTTGGAACGCGCATTTGTATGGAACTGACAGACGATTCTGTTCCAATTCTGACACTTGACGACACTGTTATTATCGAGCCGGTGACAAGCGCGGTGTCATCATCATCAATAGACATAGCCCGCTGTCATCATTGAAATGCAGTATGAAAAAATATTATAGCCCGGGACATCCTGGCTACGATCTGGCGATGGGCTGAACAATAGGATGTCAATAGCCTGCATTTATGCATAAAAACAGGAAAGTGTGTAAAACTTATTCTTTTTATGCGTCAAATTTTACTCCTTTTGTGGGTAGTCCCATTCTCCCGGAAAAGAGTGTATTTCTGCCCAAAAGAGCATACTTTCAGCTGTGCGTGCATGATATTAGATTTTCAGTTTACCGTGTAGTTGAGTATACACGCTTAGTTCAGTTCACCCAAATGTGGGTGAAGAGTACCTAAAATCTCCAAAAAGTGCACATACCTAAATATGGGTAAAGTGGCATTTACCCATATATAGGTATATTTAGTAGAGTGCGATTTATAGGTAAATTTCACCCAAATTTGGGTAATTTTTGTGTGTTTGTTTTGCTTGGTACATTTGGATATTTTGCGATTAAAAATAATATAATAATTAAGTAAATTTAGCTCTTGTATAAGAAGAATCGTTCAGATTTATTGACATTATATTTACAAACGGAATAGCAATGATTAATTTTTACAATAATGGACGATCAACTATAATATATACTTTCAACAGCCAGATCAGAAGGAATCATCTGCCGGTAACCGGTGATGGCAAGGACTAGTCTCACTCTTCGCCAAATCTGTCCATGTGATACCGCTGTTCCTCTGCACGCAGATTGATTTCCTCGACTCAAGCCATCAAATCTGGTCAATCTAAATATATACCCGAATGCCGAAATCATGTCGGTGTCATATTTTTACGTCGCGCTACTACAAAATATCAATGCTCCGGTTTCTACAGCACTTTTGCGGACCGATTCATTCTTTCGATGAGTCACGCTGCACCACATAGGCGGAGACTGACCTTCCGGTCTGTGGGTACCGCTGCATAGGGCCATTGAATGGCTGTTCCTGCAGTATGTTCTATATTGGAAAGAGCATGGACAAGACCTAAGATAGAATCGTTGTCCTGCTGCTTTCCCTTGGACTTTACAAGCTGGGTGTTAACTGGGACAATCGGAATATACATCACTGCAACCAGAGCACATCATAACAAAGTCCATCGCAAGTAATCAGATCCTCCGTAGGTTGCCTCTCCCGCGTTACATAGCGTACCAAGAGGTAAATCTCAGCTATGTCCGACTGGCTCGTTCCGGCATATAAAACATATAAGAGAATCTATTGCCGCTCGTTTGTCTTGTGAAACAGGGCTGGAAAAGATTGTGATGGTTAACGATTATGTTATTGCTTTGGATGGTAAAACCAAATATCAACTACTTACCCGAACAAATTTTCAAAAGTCCTCCCAGAACAATCGTTATAAATTTTATTGCAGAGCAAAAAAGTATGGCTACACGCAGCGAAATTTTGTATGATTAATCTAAAAGTAAATATTGTTGATTTCAATAATCGCTTTATTGTTGAATCCAAAGAATTTGATTGTTGTTCCTACAATAATCTCTGATTGAAAAAACAATATTATTTAAAATTCAACAATATTTCTTTTTGTTCCAAACATCCTTGAATATCAATCAGTGTGTGTTTTTTTATGTGTAAAAAAAAGTCAAGAGTCAAGACAACAATTTAAAACCTTGTTTCATAGTAGATTATATTAAATAATTATTTACAAAATAAATGGGAGTTGAAACGAGAAAACAATCCATCAGTGCTGCGGCGTGGAGGCATTTCGTTTAACATCAAAGACATGTATGTATGACTAATAAAAATCAATTGAAATCGTCTAAAAATATATTCTTTCTTCGCAGGACTACAGTACGTTACCCATCATAATGAAGAAAACCGATAGAATTAGCCGGAAAGATCATGTTCTATGCCGGTTAGATCCAGATTTCCACCACAAAAAATATGTAATTCTCTTATTTATCATAAATATACATAGTACGATCCTGGTACAATGAAATAAAAAACGCATGTGAACTTTCATTTTTGTTTTTATTTATTCACATCAAAAATAAAAAGGAAAATAAAAACACATTCTCAAATTGAATGCATTATTATTTCAATAATATTTTATTGTTGAATTGATCTGTATATACCATTGAAACAATAATGCACGAATGATTATTTCAACAATAATATTGTCAAGGGGAGGGACGCTGAGCACAATGTTTCAAGCACACATTTTAAGGATTTTATTCGCATGCGTGGCACGGTGTGGCACACTCTGCGGCACACTTTTGACACTAAGTGATCAGAGTAAAAAATATCGGCAACCTTGCCAAATTTTGTGTTGACTTATGAACGAATGCAGCGTGACGTCACATGACATCATATTAGGACAAAATTTACATGTTTCCGCGGGAGCAATGTTCACATTTGTTTATATGATGTTTTGGGAATAAAATAATAAAATAAAAGGAAGTAAATGATTTACTGTAGATCTTTATGTGCTCCCCAGAGAGGCTGTTTGAAAATCATGAACTAGAAGTCGATAATGAAAATCATTGATTTTCTGAAAGGAAGTCGTTGTTTGTCAAAGCTACATTGCTTTTGCTCAACAAACTGCCTTTCACAAAGTACGTCACGCTTTCACGGTTCCGAGCAACGTGACGATTCCAAGGTCGATTCATACAAAAATTAAAGAGGTTCAATACAAAAAGTGTGTCGAAGGGGCAGAGGGGTTGAAATTAACCGATTTTTGCGTAACGTACTTTGTGAATCTTCCCCAATAGGAAACGTAAAATTAGTGTATTGAAGAAGCGCTTGCTTTAATAACTGCCTTTTTTTGAACCATCTTTTCCATAATTTTATCATCACCGAATCATCCAGATATACTGCAACCGATGCGAATGAACCGCAGTGAACTTCAATGATTTAAATTTTTTCTCATCACAGCAAGAGGCAAAAACGATGTTGGAAGGAGTGTCATTGTCTCGCGCGGTATCACGTAATGCCATGCGTTTCACTAGCAGCTGCTGATGTTTACCGTCGCTAGTGTTGCCAGATATTTCTGACTGTCACACTTAAGGTGAGGCACAATTTATGGCACACTGTGGCACACAGAGTCACAAGGAATGTTATGAACACAAATTGAAGTGTGCTCAGCGACCCACCCCTTGAATATTGTTGATTCTACAATCATATGGATCAAAACATGAAACGCTTTTATTGTAAAAACAACAATATTATGGATTGAATCAAACGATAATTATTATTAGCCCTGAGTTAACAATATTTATTGTTGAATTTGATCCAGATTATTGTTGTTTCTACAATATATTTTTCTGCGTGTATGGAGCCCAGCGACAATTTTGTAACGTGACGCGGCTGTGAAAGAGAATGATACTAGTTGTCATTGGGATTACAGGAACTTGCCCTTGAAGAAGGTATATCAGAATCGAAAATTACCTGTTGCGATGGCTGTTGATTCAGTAGGCTGATGCTATGGATCTGAGACTTTGGATGGGTTAGGTACTCTGAGCTCAGGAAGATCCGACAAGAGGAGTTCTGCTATGGTTCTTGGGCAGCACAGTAGTTGCGGTATTGCTCTTCCGACTGTAGAAGAGATGGAATTTCATTTGTAAATACATCTTCCCAGGCATCTTCCTCATAAATAACGAATGAAGCTGTGTTTACTTACCGCGATTCATGGTTTCGAAGTCAATCTTATTAAGAAAATAAGTTCCTGATGACAAACATTCGCCGGAACAGTTTCAGTGATAATGATCGACTGATAACACAATGTCTATTTTTCACCCAAGTTTGGGTAAATTCATTCACCTATATATGGGTGAAGTCAACTTACCAAAAATATTAGTAAAATTTACCGATTTTCTCGGTATATTTTACCAATAATATGAGTAAAGTATGCAATACCTAAATATGGTTGATATAAGTACCCATAAATAGGTAAATTGATCTAAGCGTGTAGGTTACCTGGCATTAGCGTGTAGACCGAGGGGTGCGACACATCCAGATTGACGATTTGCTGCTTCTTGATATCTAGCAATTTTATGAGATTTTTTAGATCAGTGTATTTTCATTAGATTTCTTTTGCTTCAAACCGCTGCTATATTTTTTTCATCGTGTCAAAAGGATGCGTGGAGATGGCAAGGATAGACGAGGATGAGTAAATAAACATTAGAGATTTCATGTTTATTTTTCATTCAGTCAGGTCAAGAGCATCGATATTGTTCATGTCGCTGCGGAGCAACGTTATTAAAATGGAAGTAATTCGGTGAATCGATATCACCAGTACCAGAGATATCAGTATCACAGATTTCCGTGAAGAATCATTCTGGGGAGCGGGATTAGTATGGCGCGGCACCGACACCGATATGTTCCATTAGCAAACGTTGTCAAAGGATCCTGGCATATCTGCTGCCAGTGCCAGTCCCAGCCCAAAAGTTTCATTAAACCTAAAGAATGGAATCATTCCGGCACACAAAAGCATTTTGCGAAACGAAGTTTGCACTCGTAAATCTGAACCGAAATCGCAATTTGCACTGATCCCGATTGTATAGGTTCCGCAAGTACTGACATTTTTAATGATGCCACCGGGAAAAGTACGGTAATCAGGAAGTGGTAGTCGGTTAAACATTGCAATGTACTGGTCCAAATCGTGATTAATTGATGCGATTTTACTAATCAACGGATTCTTATTGAAAATAAGAAGGAATTCCTTGAGAGATTCCTTCATGAGTCTTTCTGGGATTCTTTTTGGAATTCTGAAGGGATTTCTTTAGGAAATTTGTAGCGATTCCTTCTGGAATGCTGGTGGAAATCCTTCGAGAATTCAGGAGAGATTCATTCGGTAATTATGAAGGAATTCCTTCTGGAGTTTTTTCCTTAGGGAATTCTGGAAAGATTCCTTTCAGGGTTCTGGAGGGGTTTCTTCGGGAATTATGGAGGGATTTTTTTCGGGAGTTCTGGAGGTTTTTTTTCAGGAATTCTTAAGGGATTCCATCGGTAATTCTGGAATGATTTCTTTGGAAATTATGGAGAGATTCCTTCGAGAATTCTGCAGGAAGGAGCGTGTTGGGCCAAAAAAGCTCTACGGTTCTTTCGTCTGGCATAACCAGCAAAACTTTCCCACCCTGTTTTTACTTTACGTGTTACTACTTTTTCTTCGGCAATTCTGGAAGGATTTCTGCGAGAATCCACGAGAATTTTTTTAGAGAATGCTGGTGTGATCCTTTCCGGAAATCTGGAGCGATTCCTTTTGAAATTCTCGAGGAAATCTGAAAGGAAATTAGGAAGGATTCATTCGGGAATTATAGAGTGAATCCTTTGCAAACTCTGGAAGGGAATTCTTCGGGAGCTCTGGAGATTTTTTCGGGAATTTTGGATGTTTTTTCGGGAAATCTCAAGGGATTGCTTCGGGAATCCACAAGGGACTTTTTTCGGGAATTCTGGAGAAAAGCCTTCGAGAATTATGGATTGATGGCAATTTTGGTGGGATTTCTTTGGAAATTCTGGAGGTTTTTTCGTGCATTCTCAAGGGATTCTTTCGGTAAGATTTCTTTGTAAATTCTGAAGGAGTTTATTCGGGAGTTTTTCGGAATTCTTCGGGAATTTTAGTGGAAATCCCTCTAGAATTGGGCTAATTAAAAGCTCAGCGGTTCTTTCGTTGAAAATAAAAGTCGTCTGGCATAACCAGCAAAAGTTCCCGCCCGTTTTACTTTACGTGTTTACTACTTTTTACCCATCCGTTTGTATATTAAAATCGTCAAAACTGCGGCTGACAAACTCTCCAACCGATTCTAAGGAAATCGAATCCGGGACTATCCTCACCATCGACATCGATGACATCAAAATTGTTGTGGCCGACGTGCTGGATTTTGGCTACGAAATGTGGTATAAGCTCTTTGATCGGATCGTCATTTTTCCATTGCGAATTCTCATCTGGAATAATACATTGTCACAAACCGTTGGCGATATCTCGATGGTTCTAACCGGAACCGTATTCCATCAAAAGTACTGGAACTATCAACGTTATGCCCTGCAACTTCAAGGACTGGGTCGACAAGCACATTAAATAACTGCGACGGCATCGCCATGAACTTTCTAGTGGCCAACATCCCAAGCCTGCGCGGTCGTGCCATGGGGAAATATCAAGAGAGCACCAACGATACGCTTCCGACGATTTGTATTACATATTGTATGGTAAAGCGGACTGTTTGGATTAATCGGTTTGCGGAGATTTACGATGCCGCTGGTGGATTTCCAGTTCAATATAATGTTTTTTCCTTCCACACAATGCATTTGCATTTTTTTCACCTGCGAAATAAGTTAATCATAATCTTAGAAAAATAAAAAAATCAAATCAATTTGTAAATCGATATTTACCTATAATTGAAGTAATTTTTATTATTTAAAAACTCGTTTTTCCGAAATATTTGGAATTAAAATCACTACTGTTTTCACAAGCATGCTTGTTGATGTCAGCCTCTGCCAAAGTTGCCAAACGATGATGGGAAGGGATGTCAGGAGATGGGAAAGAGTTGAAAGAGATCTGAGTGAAGATGTAAAACGATGCGAGAAGATTTTCGGGGATGTCAAAGATAAGAACAGATGGCGTGCTTTAAAATAAACGATAGAAGATGCGATGACGCGATAGTTGACGATAATGAAGATTGTGTTAAAATCTTTGAAAATCCGGATGTGTCGCACCCCTCGGGTAGCACCAGCAATTCTCCAAATGAGACAAACCCTATTAAGTCATGTTTTGGGCTGAGCAACTTCTGTTGCTGGAAAGGCAAAATTTCAGAACGAATGAACCATCAGACCAAAACGTCAGGCCGTCATATTATCAATTGGGTCCTAAAATGAAGAATCTATATTCGATTTTCTTTCATGGAACGATGAAGCTATATAATAATCATCCTGAACGCGTCAGTTTTTCTTTAGACTCAGAAATCGAAAGAAACATTGTTTAATTTGAAATTTGAAAATAGACATTCCATTCCTTCCTCGACATTGTTCCACAATAGACTTATGCAGGGGTTCATCGAATTCACTCACTCGACGGATTTTGACATTTGAGCGGGTCGTCTTCACGAACAAAAGTTCATTTTGCGTTCATTATGCGACCCGCTCAAACGTCATAATTTCTTGGGGGAGTTCATTTTGCGTTAGTCTATGTTCCATTCGACTTCTGAGTCGGAAAAGAATCTGACGCGTTCAGGACGATTAGCTTCATCGTTTCCTGAAAGAAAATCGAATTTCGATTCTTCATTTTAGGTTTTTTTATCTTTCCGTGTATGTGTGTGCTTGACCACTGTTGACTTCTCGAATTATATAAACAATCAACTGTGACAGTTTTACATCTCTGACATTGACACACCCACACTCCCACACCACATGTGCACGCATGTCGTGTGAAGTGATCTGCCGGCCTTGGCAAGTGTTTTTTGTGCGAGTTCTTCGATAAACTTTCCGGAATCAGAATCATAAATTAAACAGTTCAAAAAAACCTCTCGAAGAAACGCACGTAAGGGATTTGTATGACATTTTTCAATCGCTAAATAATTAAAAAATGGTGGAACAACAGAAGCAAAGAATTGAGCTAGAATTATCGCGCCGCGTTGATGACTTGGATCGCACAATCTTGCGTAAGATGCAGGTAAGCATTTCTCGCTTAACTTTTCAAAAGGTCCTAAGTAACATTTTTTTCATGATTTAATTTGAATAGCGCAATCAACAGAACAACATGAAAGCTTTTGATTCCAGTACTCAAATTAATTCATGAAAAAAATGTTACTTAGGACCTTTTGAAAAGTTAAGCGAGATTTTATTGTTTACATGAGGTTTTGTCGGACGTTTCTCGGTTCCTTCAAATATTACGTAACGAAGTTTTTTGTTTCAATATTGGAATAGGGTAAATGTTCCATTTTGAACCCCTGCGCTTATATGTATCAAACTTTTGATATAGGCGGAAATCACACCATTTCATAGATGGAAGTCTCATCTATGAAATACAAATTTGAAATTGGCATAAAGTGTTGATAAATCTTTCTGAAATGAAAATAGTCTTAGTTTTGGACAGTGCAACATATTTTGGACCAAATGTACACATTTTGGACACCTCCAGCCCCAATTTAGTCTTATAATTACAATACTATAATTATTGGATCTATGTATAATCAGTTATCACCGAACGTGAAAAATACAGTTTTTCGGGTAGACCGTTACTTGACATTTGTGCTAAGAACACGCCATTTTGGTCATTTTCACTGTTGTCAGTACACATTTCAACTATTAAAATGAAAAATGTGTCATTTAACTGCGGCAAAATGTATGCACTGTTATAATAACATGTATATTGTGCTGACAAGGGGCCCTCCTTAGCCGTGTGGTAAGACGCTCGGCTACAAAGCAAGACCATGCTGAGGGTGGCTGGGTTCGATTCCTGGTGTCGGTCTAGGCAATTTTCGGATTGGAAATTGTCTCGACTTCCCTGGGCATAAAAGTATCATCGTGTTTAGCCTCATGATATACGAATGCAAAAATGGTAACCCGGCTTAGAAACCTCGCAGTTGTAATTGTAATTGTTTATTTTTTTTTAACGATAACCAGTTAGTATATACATACTTTTTATCGTGTCAAGGAAGCAACTGTCTTAAAATATAATTACATTTAGATAGACTGATAGTTTAACAGTATTACGGGTAAAGCAGAGAATCAAAAGTACAGAGTAGCAAAAAAACTAAAGTAAGCTTGTTAAATTTATGCTAGGGTCTTCAATGCGGTCTTGAATGAGGTTAGCGTTGGTTTCTCTTTCGTTTCGAGCGGCAAGCCGTTCCAGCAAGTGGTTCCAAATACCAGCAAGCTCTTGCCACTTGACGATGTGTGTCTAGGGATGATGAAGTTCTGAGTACGTTCTTGCTGTCATCGTATCAGGTGTTGCGAAATGTAATCTGGTTGGTTCCCGAAGTATGCTTGTCTCATAAATGTACAGATGCGTAGATGATAGTTTGCGGGTAGATCATGACCCAAAATCGAATTGCGAACCGTTGCTGTAGAGTCACGTCGACGAAGGTTGAACACAAATCGTACAGCCGATTTATAGCACCGGTGAAGCTGATTTTTGAGGCTGACAGTTAGTCCTGAGTAATACACAACATCACTATAAGTAAAAATGGGTACTACGGCAGCTTGCACCAGCTTTTTACGTGTTGGAAGCGATAGTACTGGAGAGAATCGGCGAAACGTACGGAGTGTGTTGTATGTTCTCATGACTACATTATTCACCTGGTGAGACCATGTCAAGTTGTTGTCGAGCAGCAACCCTAGATTTGTGACTTTGGCAGATAGGGGAACTACTTCTCCACAAAAAGTTACATATAGCGGTTCGAGGAGTTATAATTCCTGTTTTAGTGAAAACTATTGCTTGGGTTTTTTTTGGATTTGGGGAAAGCTTGTTGACTCTAGCGCAATTGTCAATTTCTTGAATATCATCGTTGATAGCTTGGATAAGCATGTCAATGT
>NW_026943261.1:0-29981 GCF_024139115.2 Armigeres subalbatus | reverse complement strand
GCCGAAAAAAAATGATTCCAGCTTTGAACAGGCAGAACCTTGAGGTAATAAACTTCTCTAAAATTGCACTTCTTGATCGGAAAATAATAGGAACCGCTGCCACAGATCCGCACAACCAGCAATTAATATAATATATGCTAAATCTTTCTAATTTTCAATAAATAGGACATTAAAAAATACTAAACTAAACTAAAACCGAGCTGCTAAATTTTTCCCACTGTCTGTCTGCAATGTTTTCAGCAAACTTTACGATGGGGGGACGCGAACAAAAGTCACAACCACATACACCCAAGGTGATTTTTGACAGATACAGGCGTGAGTGTGCGTGGCAAAACTGTTTAGACGAAAAGTTGCTTGATGCGCTGAAAGTTTGTCGCGCGACGAGCATGTTGTATCATTAATATACATATACAATACATATACATTACGATATACATTCGAATGGTAAACTAAACTAATAATTAATTAATTAAACCTCAATACCAGATTAAATTCTGCAATTATTCAAAACTGTTGATGGCGAGCACAAATTGTAAGCCAAAAGGGAACGAATAGGTATAGATTGTTAATTTAGAAATATTGCTGTTGGTGCTGTTTTCGGATGAATTTGAGCCATAGTGCATGCAACACTGATGATGAAAAAAGAACTGATAACGATATGTTGCATATACTCTTATCGCAATCACTTGACAGAACAAAGTATATAATAATAAGTAAATAAATAATTGGGTCATTGAACTACGGCCAATTTAAATGACCAAAAAAAAATTAAATAAAAAAAATTTTTTTGAAAGTTTGCACAGAGGATGGTGAAAATGTTGTAAGGTATTCGCCTGCGATTTCGCGAAATTTTAAATTCAAACTGTTCAAACTGTGTAGTCAATCATCTTGTTTATTCTTGTTCTTATTGGCATTACATCCCCACACTGGGACAGAGCCGCCTCGCAGCTTAGTGTTCATTAAGCACTTCCACAGTTATTAACTGCGAGGTTTCTAAGCCAGGTTACCATTTTTGCATTCGTATATCATGAGGCTAGCATGATGATACTTTTATGCCCAGGGAAGTCGAGACAATTTCCAATCCGAAAATTGCCTAGACCGGCATCGGGAATCGAACCCAGCCACCCTCAGCATGGTCTTGCTTTGTAGCCGCGCATCTTACCGCACGGCTAAGGAGGGCCCCCCATCTTGTTTATTATCATTGTTTATTATCATACAACTTTTTTCAGGTGGCATAAGTAGATCTTCGATAAATAAAGACGGCGTGCAGACTACATCAGGAAACTGGCACCGGTCTGAATCAGATACACTTTACTATCCAGGTACACTCCACTTGCCATCTCCTGATTGGCAATCCTATACGCCTTTGCTCACAAGATTTACTGGAAATGCATGTTCCAATTTGTGTTCTTTGCCTAACTCATTCAAAACATTTTTTCTAGGCACAGTTATGACCCAAATTGGTGTTTTTTCATTAGATTTGAACAAAAAAAGTGATGAAACAACAAAAAATGCTTTGAAATATTTATTGGTTTGTCCTAGGCCATAGTTTCCCAAAGCTGTGGGTCGCGACCCCCAGTCTGTGTAAATCATGGAAGGGGGTCGCGACCCCCAACTTTGGGAAGTTATGTCCTTGGCCATCCAAACTGTTCTGGAGTACGTATTCTGGGATGGACATATAATGAAAAATATCTAGAACAATGTCCCAACATCAAAAACTTGTCCGAGTACATCCATTTGAACATAATAAACACATTGATCTTTGAGTGTAATTAGAACTTCTCTGGTTCTTCAAAACGTCCTAGAGTTCAAAAAATTATATTTCTAATCTATCCAAACAATTAAATCTTGAATGGATTATCTTTGAACCGACAAATATAACAGAAATCTTATAATGAGTATCCACAAATTTTTCAAGCTACTTCAGATCCTGTAGGTTATCCAAAACGTCCTGGAGTTTAGCTCAAGAGTTCTATAACGTCAGGTCAATCAAGTCTCGAATGTTATATTTTTCATCGAGGTTCGTTAAATCGAAATGATTCCTTTTCTTACTCAGACCATTAAGGTCATCCAAAAGGTCCGGAAAATCAGCTCACTGCAGTGAGCCATGGTTCCATAAGATCATCCAGCTCATGAATGTTATACTTTTACTCCGATAAATAATCCGAAAGGTCCCCTTTGTGATTCTCCAAATTGTCGTGAAGTTCAGACCATTATGGGTATCACCTCATAATTTTTTTTTTAGATCAACCTACACATAAATGACATCCGCTCAAATGTTGCACCGCTTATTTCGTAATATCTGGGACACCCGGTAGAGTGGATGCAGAGTAACTTGTGAAGGTGCCCAAAAAGGGTGACCTGACTGTATGCAATAACTGGCTAGAAGGGGGAAGCCCACATGGCATAATCCCATTCGGCATTAGGACTGAAAAGATGTACCAAATACAGTGCACCGTTTGGCATAATGTCTAAAACAAAAAAAAGTTAATCGTATGAATACATATATGATTTCCATCTTTAGAATATGTATTTGCCTGGAATAAGGCAAAAGAGTAGATGCCTTCTTCTTTAAAAGTATACTCGGCGATAAGGGGAGAGTTATAGAATTGGTAACCCACGGCACGGCAAATGCTGGGTGAAGCGTATACCATTGGTGCTTCGCGTACCAGAAGGAATAAAATAGACCCCATTTTGCGGTCCTTAACCTTCTTACCCAGCAACTCCTATCCCTACCTCCCCGTGGCGCTGGTCGGGATACGAGCAACTTTAGGGAAGATCGGGTAACCAACCACGGTGGGAACTATGGTCGAATGCTGACAGGGAAGGGGGGATTTGCTCCTCTCCGGAGGTGCAAATCTGATCGAGCGTCTGTTCTCCATGTTAGGAGCGGCTCACAACAGCGTCTGTTCCCCATGTTAGGGGCGGCTGATCATCGTCCGAGTGCCAGCGAGGGACTCTAAACTAAACTGTGCACACCATGTTGCATCGTGTCAGCATCGAGAAGGCAGCCCCTTCAACGCGATGTAGGAGAGAGAGGAAGGATGAAGGGCAAATTCTTCAACTATAGCCTGATCAGCATTTATGCCCCAACGAATAATCCTGATGACGTGAAGGATGATTTCTATAAAAGCCTTGATAAGGCCTACGGTGAGTGCCCAACACACGATGTAAACATTGCATTGTCATCGGGGATGCAAATGCGCAGATCGAAAGAGAAAGTTTCTTTCGCCCTGTCATTGATACGGAAAGCCTTAATTCCGCTACCAACGATAATGGTCTGCGACTTGTAACCTTTGCTGCTGCTAGAGGGATGGCAATAAGCAGTTCCTACTTCGCACGTAAGAATATCCGCAAACACACCTGGCAACATCCGAATGGAGACACTTGCTCACAGATAGACCACGTGCTGGTCGACATTTCTCGGATGTTATAGATGTAAGGTCCTTCAGAGGTCCGAACATCGACTCGGATCACTATCTTGTAGTTGCAAAAATTCGGGCGCGACTTTCCAGCGTCACGAATTAACGAAACAACAGAACGATGCGTTTCAATATCCAACGCTTGTCAGTTGAAGGAGTTGCTGAACAGTACCACCAGAAGCTGGACGAGCGAATAGAAGATGCCACCGGATCTGGCGACGTCAACAGATTGTGGAAAAATATCCACGAAACTGTGACTACAACAGCGCAGGAAGTGTTGGGCACTGCACAGCGACGCCAACGAAATAGTTGGTTTGATGAGGAGTGCGAGAAAAATGTTGCTAGGAGTCGAATGCTAGTGACTTGTACCCGTTCCAACAGAGAGCGGAACAGTGTAGCAAGGGCAGAAGAGAAACGAATCCATCGCAGAAAAAAGGGAACCAGAAAAAAGTGTGATAGCTGAAGCGCAGGAGAACATGGATAGAAACGATATGCGGAGGTTTTACGAAACTGTCAATGGCGCGCGGCATAAGACTGCGCCAGTGCTCGCCATGTGCAATGACCGAGAGGGGAACTTGCTGACAGACAAGACTATGGTGGCAGCCAGGTGGAAGGAGCACTTCGAAGATTTGTTGAACGGTGAAAATAAAGGTGTATTATGGAGCAGGATAGACATAGTCGACGACGGTCAAGCTGTGGAACCACCAACGCTGGACGAGGTTAAGAAGGCTCTAAACGAGCTGAAAAACAGTAAAGCTGCTGGAAAGGACGAGACCCCGGTCGAGCTTCAAACACGGAAGTAAGTAGCTGCAACAATCAATCTATCACATTATCCAGAATATATGGGATGGTGAAGAACTGCCTGCCGGCTGGTTGGATGGCCTCATATGCCCAATCTATAAGAAAGGGCACGAAAGGGCAAACATGGACATTAAAAGAGGCGGACCGGAAAGCTTTCGGGGTTTTCGAGCGAAAAGTGCTGCGTACAATACTCGGAGGGAAACTAGAAAATGGTGTGTGGCGCAGACGCATGAATCATGAGCTGTATCGAGTATACAAAGAAGAAAATATTGTGAATCGTGTAAAATACGGCAAACTTCAGTGGGCTGATCACTTAGAGGGAATGTCGGAAGAAGGAATAGCGAAAATATTATTCAACAGAGAACCAGATAGGGGCCGGCGACTTCGTGGAAGGCCACGAACACGCTGGCTGCACGCAGTGGAATCGGACCTGGGGACCCTGAACGTTCGGGGAAACTGGAGGAACATCGCCCAAGACCGACGATTATGGAGCTCTACAATACGCCAGGCATAGGTGTATCGATGCTGTAGCCAACCAGGTATCAGGTAGATAATCCTGATTTTTGACAATTAATGTCGATTGGTTGAGTGCACTGATGTCAAAAAACCAACTTAATTCACCTAGTACCGTGGACCCCCGGTAATATGACCGCTTTTAATCTGAACACTTTTTAATTTGAACCCCGTTCGTTTGAACATCGTTCAAATTAAAAATGGTTCAAACGTCATTTAACACGTGGAATCGAGAAAAGAAAAATGGAACATCGTGAAACGGAATGCAGAATCAAAACAAACCAACCAAGAGAGCAGCCAGAAACCAGTTTTTCTGATGCAAATAGAGTAACCAGAAGTTCAAATTAAAAATGAACCCCGTTAATTTGAATGAGGTACCGTTCAAATTATCGGGGGTCCACGGTAGTGATACTGCCTTTCTCGCATTTGGCCAAGACACCAACCTTATATGGTGCTAATATGGTTCGATGTAGGGCCCTCCTTAGCCGTGCGGTAAGACGCGCGGCTACAAAGCAAGACCATGCTGAGGGTGTCTGGGTTCGATTCCCGGTGCCGGTCTAGGCAATTTTCGGATTGGAAATTGTCTCGACTTCCCTGGGCATAAAAGTATCATCGTGTTAGCCTCATGATATACGAATGCAAAAATGGTAACATGGCTTAGAAACCTCGCAGTTAATAACTGTGGAAGTGCTTAATGAACACTAAGCTGCGAGGCGGCTTTGTCCCAGTATGGGGATGTAATGCCAAGAAGAAGAAGAATATGGTTCGATGTACCATTTTCTTCATAACTTTCAAACGCAACGGCCGATTGTAATCAAATTCAATAGTGATCAACTAGGCTTTGCCCCAGAGATGCATCTGAACACGAGAACGCGTGTTCGTGTTCAAAATGTTCTGGACACTGCACACTGTTCAAGAGCACTCACCTAACTTGTATCCTAGGAAAACAAATTCAAGCGACGGCATGCTACACATTTTTCGGCTAGTAATGGAACACGTGGGCATCTAACGAATAGAAACCAAGCATGCTCGTTTGTTTTTGCATAGTTCGAAATCTAAGGAATCTTAGTTACCATGATCGTTTTGCTTGCGTACCAACCCAGTACACACTGAACTGTGTTCAGAGTTCAAAACTAAGAACACCAAGGCACGCTCTTGGCTCATGTGCTGTTCAGGATGCATCTCTGCTTTGCCCCCTGTCGAATGAAACTTGTTGCGAGAAAATCGCTTAATAATTACTATATAAAAAGTTGTCTAATTCTTTTCATAGCTTTTGTGCACACACATACGCACGGACAGACAGACATTTGCTCAGCTCGTCAAGCTGAGTCGAGGCTTCTATAAAAAGTTCGTTTTCGTAGTGAAATGATAGCCTTTCGTCGCTCTAAAAGAGTCAAATATGATGGTTGACATCTGTTTTAATAAATTGTAATATTTTTTCAACATCGTTTAAAAATACTTTTGAAGAATTTAAAGTAACGATAGGCAGCACTAATTTCGGTCACCGCGATTGCTTTCCTGGTAAATATGAAATCACTTCGGCACATTCTTGAAAAACAATATTTTTCTCAGTCTCACTCGTGTGTCGTAATCTCTCAATTTATCTTGGTCAGGGTTTGCAGAAATCGCTCTCAATAGATAACGAACGACGAAAGAAGAGAGGCGAAAAGCTCTTCGAATCATAACAAGCCATGAAATAAAAATTATCGCACTTGAATACAAGTTGAAAAAAAACTGGTGCGGATGTGCGGCCCCACCGAGAGGGTTTGATAAAACGCTTTGTTCTCGTTCATTTTATATTGGGGATCATTTTTTTTGTACAACTGTGAAATGCATCATCAGAATCGGTGCCCCCCGCAATTAGGGCTTATTAAAAGAAATTTATCATGGGTTGTAGCCCCCCGAATCAGTTTATTATCGTAACAGCTACCGAAAAACGTCTCTCACGGTATGGTACCTACCGAGAGTGTATACAGACATGATAAGTAAAAGATTTTCTCATTCTCCTTTGGATTCAAACCCTGATCTTGGTCTTGGAATAGAGGAAATGAGACGAAAACATGAACATGTCAAGAAAACGTAATGCCAACTAATATTATGAGGAAATGTCTCATCTTCCAAACATAAACGTACATATTCATTACAGAATTAGACGCGAAAGTATAGACTTGATAGTTCCGTTAGAATGAGGCAGACGTTTAGATATTTAGAGATATAAGCCAGCCCCAAGCCGCAATTCAGCGGAATGGCGACGGAAACGGAAAATTTGACAGAAAATATATGGGCTAACTGTCAAATCTGCCGTTTCCGTCGCCGTTCCGTTGTATTGCGTGGGGGCCTTCAGCCTGAAGTCTCCTCTGAGAAACATTTCAAAAAATGAAAAATTCATTGATGACGATATAAATTAAACGCTTCTACAGAGGAATCTCTACATCTCGATATTGAAATGTGCATCAAGATCAGGAGAGATCAAGGAATGATTTCATTAGGCACGTCAGCGTGGTGCCGAAAGAAACAAGAAGTGGCAAAGCTTAGTGCTTAGGTTATGAAAAATGCGTGTTAAAAAAACAGTCAGCATGGTCGTAAGAAACGAGAAGTGAAAAAAACGCAAATTCTACTTCAATTCAGTAGAAGCAAATAGTCAGCGTGTTCGTTGAACAGAAAGGGCAATTTCTGTCTCGATTAGAAGCAAATCAATTAGTGCGCGATGGGTCGTTCATTGGCACGTTATCGTGTGCGGGAGAATTGCAATGTGAATAAATTAAAGCGCAATTCTTGCTCGATTTTGAGCTAATCAATTAGTGCGTTTCGTTTGGCACGTCATAGTGTTCAGAAAAAGCGTAAAGTAAAGACTCGAGTGAAGAGGCGCAATTTTTGCTTTGATTAGGAACAAACCGTGTAGTGTTTTTATTTGGCACCTCAGCGTGTCCGAGAGAATCGTGAATATGAAGAAGGGCAATTTCTCCTTCGGTTTGAAACAAATCGCTTAGTGCACGACGGGTCATGTTTTTGTTGACACGTTGTAATCAGGTTAGTGTCCGAAAAAATCGGGAAGTGAAAGAGCGTATTTTCAATGAAGAGCGAATTGATTAGTGCGCTATGGATTGTGATTACAAACGTCAACAAAAATGTTGAGAAATGTTGGTCGAAATTCAAATTAGCATAACTAATCCAATTTCAATAATGGTTTATGGGCTAACTGTCAAATCTGCCGTTTTCGTCGCCGTTCCGCTGTATTGCGTAAGGCCCTTCAGGCTGTAGTCTCCCCTAAGAAACATTTCAAAAAATGAAAATTCCATTGATGACGATATAAATTAAACGCTTCTACAGTAGAATAGAAAGTTAAATAGAAAGCGCAATTTCTGTTTCGATTAGAATCAAATCAATTAGTGCGCGATGGGTCATGTTTTCATTGGCACGATATCGTGTCCGGGAGAATTGCAATTGAAAGAAATAAAGCGCAATTCTTGCCCGATTTTGAGCTAATCAATTAGTGCGTTTCGTTTAGCATGTCATAGTGTTCAGAAGAAGCGTAAAGACTCGAGTGAAGAGGCGCAATTTCTGCTTTGATTAGGAACAAACCGTGTCGTGTTTTCATTTGGCACGTCAGCGTATCCGGGAGAATCGTGAATATGAAGAAGGGCAACTTGTCCTTCGGTTTGAAAATCGAGAAGTGAAAGAGCGTATCTTCAATGAAGAGCGAATTGATTAGTGCGCTATGGATTGTGATTACAAACGTCAAAAAAAATGTTGAGAAATGTTGGTCGAAACTCAAATTAGCATAACTAATCCAATTTCAATAAAACTAGGTCCTCGTCTAGTTGTATGCCCCGTAGAACGATCTGAGATTTAGGATAATGACAAAATTTTAGAAGACCTTCTGTGTTGGATAGTTCTGGTTTTATAAAAAAAAAGTTTAATATTAAGCAAAGTTGTGCTGATTTGAAGTCCGACAATAAATTTCCTATCTGAACCTTTTTGTCTAACTCTTGTAGATTAAACAAGATTTCTTCGTATTGCGAGAAAAAAAACGGATAATTTACAGTAGGGAGCGGGACCATTTGGGCAGCACCCCCTATTCCCGTCCGCAACGTTGATAACTCGACCGCGTTCCAACCAAATGGCTTGATTTTTTGTACATCACTAGATGTCGACAGAAACTAACAATGTACTAAAAAACAAGTAATTCGGTTGTAATGCGATCGAGTAATGAACGTTGTGGACGGGAATAGGGGTACTGCCCAAATGGTTCTCTACCCTATTCCAGAATTTTTTGAAAATTTTACTGGGGTGAAAAATCTGCTAAGTAACACTCACGACAATCGTTCTCCTTTTCCCGGTTGTCGCACGTTGCGAGTAGTACGCGTGATAGCGCACGGCTATGGCATAGATGCACACTACTCGCAATTCAGTTGCGACTAGGTTGCTACTAGGTGCTCCAATCTGCCAAGTTTATGGAAAAGAAGGAAGAGTTTATGGAAGAGAAGAGAAGAAGTTTATGGAAGAAAAGAATTCATTTTCTGGTGCAAAACGAAAACAAACTGGCTGGATCTTCCATACTAAAATCCAAGATGGCTGAATCGTGAGTTTGGCAGATTGTAACACCTAGTGGTGTATTCATCTTGGTTGCGACATCAAGAAATGGATGAAAATTCGATTTTCGCGGGAGCTCACTTCGGTTTTCAACAGGAACTACAATATCAAGTCATGGAACAACGACTTATGAAGGGTGCACTATGAAAACATTCTTCAAAATTTGTTTATGAAAAATGCCTCCTAAAAAATTCTCTATCTATAATTTGTTTTGGTTTTTTTTTTCTTCAAGATATTGCTTGAAGAATTCTCCAAAAAGTTAGAAAATATACCCAGGTTTTTACGCGGTTTGATTATAATCGACTAAGACCTTCAACTTCAATGAAACAATCTCGGAAACAATGGGTCCCACAAGAAAAAGTCAAACAAAAACAAGGAAAATTCAACTGGTATTTCGAATCAATCAAAGTTAATTGCCTTATTCCGGGGATTTAACCTTGGATATTAATTTACAATGTTGTGAAAACTCATATGTGAATATGTACATTATGTGGAAGATATTAATTTGAAAAATGTATTGGAGGTAACCACTTTCCCTTCGATGGGACTCGAACCCACGACCCTCAGTACGCTAGACTGGTGCTTTAACCAAATAAGCGTACACATTTCTCACTCATTTCTCAGCAACTTATCCTTAACCGATTCGCAACAAGTTGCATTCAACGCGGAATCCTGTCCCATTATTTCGTATTGAAAATTGGCCGAATCGGACTATGGGATTCGGAGTTATGGCCAAAATACATTTTTTTTTACAAGCAAATTTTTCACTCATTTTTTAGGCATTTATCCTTAATCGATTTGCTTGCAACAAGTTGCTTTCGCCGGAGAATACTCTCCTATTGAAAACTGGTCAAATCGGACTATGGGCTCAAAAGTAATGGCCAAAATACTATTTTTATAATGCACGAGAAAGGCACCATCACCGCTAGGTGGATTAATCAGGTGTTTTTTTTTTCAATTTTGTCACATTTCTTGTTTTATCACCTCGAAATTCATATCACTGCATTAACTTTTTTAATTTATTAAATCTTTCACATACCGTGGACCCCCGATAATTTGAACGGTACCTCATTCAAATTAACGGGGTTCATCTATTTGCTTCATCTATTTGGTTACTCTATTTGCATCAGAAAAACTGGTTTCTGGCTGCTCTCTTGGCTGGTTTGTTTTGATTCTGCATTCCGTTTCACGATGTTCCATTTTTCTTTTCTCGATTCCACGTGTTAAATGACGTTTGAACCATTTTTAATTTGAACGATGTTCAAACGAACGGGGATCAAATTAAAAAGTGTTCAGATTAAAAGCGGTCATATTACCGGGGGTCCACGGTACTGTGTTTCACTTCGCATGTGCACATCGAGTTTTCAGACATTGTTATTAACGTACATGTCTAATGTTCAACACTCGGAAAATAGGCAACTAACTTTGACAATTTTAAATCTTATCATTATGGCTCGATGTCTACGTAGCGTCTTTTCAACGCTGCGTGCACACGGCGTTAAAAGGACGCAGGTGTGCGTCGGGAAAAAGCGGTAACGCAGTGTAACGATCCACACCTCCGCTATTTTAACGCTGCGTGCACGTCGCGTTGAAAAACGCTACATGGACATCGGCCCTATATCCTCTATAGGGATCGTACACATATTTAGTTGCGTTATTGTTGTTCCAATAGACATACAATAGATTCTATTGTCCAATAGGATGGATCTAAACAACATTCATGCCCTTAATAAAGTGGTTTTTCTTATGTAAAGAGTTCATCATACTATACTACTAACAAACAATAACAGAATACCGTATGGCTGATACAATCACTGATACAACACAACAGGAATACGTGAGTTTAATTGTTATAAAAAAGAATAACCAAATAACCAAACATCAATTAGGTATACATTCGAAATAAACCCACCATTCGAATGTATGTTCGTTGGGAATCACTAAAAGCAAGCATACCACCGTCCTCGCAAGCCATTGGCAACAGGAGAAAAAGAGCCACACTCTTAGACACAGCGACTCTACTTGCTACGCTCACTTCACGACCGTCGAACACGCGCATTCGCGAGTGATACGTCGCGGTGAAGTATTTTGGTTTGTCCCAGTTAAGTATTAATGGCTCACGTTTCATCGCCGTAGTATAGAATCATTTTTGCGCACACATTTAGATTAGATAAAACAATACCTTAGTCATTTATAATTTATTAGTTGTACAAAAAGGTGGTGGTTTTTATTTCTATCAGGTTAAAGGCGAAATATGTATACATAAGTCTTATAAAACTTTATATACTTAAAATACTCTCAAAACATGTGCAAGTAAAATTTCTATTTAGGCTTAAAATACAAGTTTTGATTATTTGTTTTAGTAAAAAAATAAAATATTCTCATTCAAGAAAAGTTTGAGAAAGTTAAAAATTTAAATAAAAAAGTTAAATGAAACAACGTCAAATTTGAAGCTTTCATTAGATTTTGTACCATCATAAGATTTATTAAATTATGGTTCTGCTTTGTGCACATCAATATACAGAGCACATTTTCCCATGAATTCTTATCCATACAAAAAAACCGCCGCATAGTTTGCGAAGAGAGAGAGGTACAGACGAGCCTCACAGTAGAAAAATGCAAATCTCGCTTAACTTTTCAAAAGGACCTAAGTAACATTTTTTCATGAATTAATTTGAATAGCGCAATCAACAGAAAAACATGAAAGCTTTTGATTGCAGTACTCAAATTAATTCATGAAAAAATGTTACTTAGGTCCTTTTGAAAAGTTAAGCGAGAAATGATTTATAAGCATATAGGGCGAAGAGCTATTTCGACAGTTAACTATTGTGCTTCGACACACCCCATTAATTCAAATCAATTAAGGCTAACGATCGATTTAGGATTTTTACCCTATACTTAATATATTATGTATACATATGTTCGATGTATTGAATGTATGACATCAAAACTATGTCACAGTGTGAGTGCCACACTCGCATGGTGTAACCAATGCGCTGAAAGTGTAAAGAACAAAGCAAAGTTACTCACCAGGCAAATGAAACCGATCAGCAGCAGTGAGGTATTTTGATAACAGATACAAAACACGGCGGACGAACAGCACGAAACGTCCGCTTGCTCGCAGCACTGCACTAATACTAATATGTGTTGTTCATGAAATCGTGGTTGCTTCCTACAACAGAAGCAACCCCCATCTGAACCGAGAAAAGCCGATGATAGCCGAATAAGCACGAATATCGTTTTTGTCCAATTAAAATCAATTTTCATAAATTATCCAACTATTTTCAAAATTTGAATGAATTAATGAATTTCATTAACAATACATACAATTAGCCTTCAATCACGCCTTTAACATAAAAAAAATATTTTTGATAAAAACAGGATTTAATTAAAATAAAAAAAGAAAGAGAAAGATGTAATAAAACTCTGAACAAATTGAATGCCTCCGCTCAAATTGCTCATCATCGCAATCTCATTCTGTTACCACGTGAGGTCGTATGTATTGCACATTTCGTCAGAGCGACACAGAATTAGTTTTGTTGCATGAGCTTGAATGCTACAAAAATAAGTTTATGTAATGTGAAATCGTTGTAATCTGTTGTAATAAATAATTGTTACAGGACAAGAGTTTGATATAGCACCCACCCGCAAATTACATAATGCTAAAATATACAATTTCTACAAAATTATTTTTTTCTATGAAATATTTAGAAAGACTTAAAACCTTGGAATTTTGTCTTAAATTTTGGGCTATATAAGTTAATAATTTAATGCATATTGTTTGTCAAAATACGTAGATATATACGAATAGCGTGCTGTCAATTGAAGGATGACGTAACCTGCCCGCATGTATAATGCTTATTGATTGGTTGAAAATGTATAACAAAAAGACATTAATCATTGAAATTTGGAAGAATTCATAAATATCACATATTTAAAAAAAAAAGTTGGAGGAAAACCCTTTGAATTTAATATCGAGGACATAGGCAACGCACGACAAACACACCGAAATGCAGCTTTCAATTCCACTCGAATCTGTGCAAATCCATGGAAATGATAGTCAGGCAAAAAAAGATAGATTCCAGTCCTCATCCAGATACCAACGAGTCGGTAGCTGAAGTATTTCGATTCTCTTCCGAACCTGCCCCACATTCGACAATACACAGACACAGCTCTTCGATCGCCGCAGATACCGCCAATGCAAGGCAACAGTACCAAGCAGACGTATGGCAGGCGAACGAGCAAGCTACGAAAAACACGACATCGGATGGGAACGGAAACGAAACAATTTCGCCATAGCCGAGCGGGCGTTAAGAGAAATCGATTTTGCTGTACTGTACCAAGCGCTGCGGGAATCAAAATGGCGTTGGGTGAGTGATGATCACATCGTAAATAGACTGAACTCTTACAGCGGTGCTTGATGTTTTAGTTTACTACTTTATAAAATGATCTGATGGTTAGAAGTTAACTTCCTCTAAAGTTCAAATTCTTTAAATAATTATTTATAATTGTATTATAATACTAATTTCAAATACAGATTATCTGGTAATGTAACCACAAACAAGCAATAAGGTCAATTTCGCCACGCTATCTATTTTCACCCCTTCCACCTTATTTCACTGCAGCATTTGAAAAAATGTATAGATCATAATGGTCGTTGAATCTCGTCGTTCTCTTTGCATATGCTTTAAATCGAAATCTAACAAAAAAAATCTACGTGATGTCGGATTGAGTGAAAACCAGAAGTGCTGCAAATGAAACCCCACTTCAAAAGTGGCTCGTATCGTAACGCATCACTATAGGAACGATACGAACGGTTTCTACAAGGGAAGTTCTATCAACTACGTAACGCAAAAATTGGCTATTTTGCACCCCCTCCCCCCTTGTTATCCCTGTATTGTATGAAACATCTGAACTTTTTTTAAATGTTGTGTACTTTGTTTGAATTATCGCAGTTTACTCGCCCCCCCCCCCTGCACATCAAGCGTTAGGTAATTTATGGACATTCGCATAACTTATAGAGTGAGCGAAATATATGTTTATTTAGAAGTCAACTATTATAAAATTCAACCGGTCAACGTAACTTCAAATCACCAAAACTACTCTTCGAACAGACATGCATAAACCAAGCTGCTATGTGATGTTATCAAATAGGAACGTACAGAATTTAAAAAAAACCTTCTCACATGTCACAAAGAACCTCTGGCAAAATGATAGCGATGTTGTATAGTCAAAACTTTACCATTGCCGTTTGTGCTCACTTTAAATTTACACGATCCACCTTGTTGAAATTTACGGTAAGCTTGCCGTTTTAAAGAGGTGTGCCGAAACTGTTAGCTACAAAAATCCATGCATGAAAATAAAACTCCATGCTTTCTATGCGACAGAGCTACTTCCTACGGGTGACGGGCTTACCCGCCGTGCCCGCAAAAATGCCATTACATAACATGTTTTTGTTCTACTACTGTATGTTGCAATTGAAAACATTTACAGACATTTCCAAGTAAGCTGTCCTTCTGAACACATGGTTTTATTTTTGCCTGACGTTTTCAAAAGTTCGTTGACGTGCGCGCTTTGGCTTTGGTAAAGCCTCTCTCAAGCAACAAGTTATCTTTGCTGAAGGACGGGAACGTCGGCAATCCGCTGATAAAGCACCAAGTACCAAGAAGAGAAAAAAGCAGCAACCGCTATTTCAATGGAAAACACCCTAGCGGAACGAGAAGTGCCTTTCAACACTTTCAAAATCCGCCGGCATGACACATTCCGGATCTACCGTGATCAGCTGTACCTGGTGCACCAGGAGCATGGAACAACCACGTTGAAGGATGTCAAGCTCATCAAGACCATCAACCGCATAATAATCGGGTGTACCAAATACAAACCGGTGCATCGAGACGTTACTCAATGTGTATGCACTGTCTCTGTTTAGGCCACGACACTCGGAACTGTTTTATGAACGCTGTGGTGTTCACGGAGTCGAAGAATGCGAGCAAATGGAAGAAGCGAACTCCAAGTGAGTTAACTTTGGGTAAAATCACGAGGCCGCCACGAAGACCTACCCGAAGCGTGTGAAGTTCTGCGAAATCCGCAAGAAAACCGCTACCAAAAACAGCCTCAACACCATCCGAAGTCACAAATCAAGAAACATTTGGCCACCGCTTCCTCCTCCTGAATTCCGCCGGCAGCATGTTAGCAACCTCTGAAGGATTCCGCACCCCTCTACACGTCAAAGCAGCCAGCTCCGATCTTCAAAACCTGCAAAATTTTGGTTGGCAAATGCTGGGTAAAGCGCCCCATTAGTACTTCACGTACCAAAATAGACCCCATCTCGCGGTCCTTAGCCTCTTACCCAGCAACTCGTATCCTTACCTTCTCGTGGCGCTGGCCGGGATACGAGTAACCTTAGGGAAGATCGAATAACCAACTCCGATGGGAACTATGGTCGTATGCTGACAGGGAAGGGGGAGGCACCTCTCCGGAGGTGCAAATCTTACTAAGCGTCTGTTCTCCATGTTAGGATCGTCTCATAACAGCGTCAGCGAGGGACTAAGTGACACTGGTGCGTCATGGTCCTCCGGGAATAAGGAGGAATGGTCCTCCGGAAATTTAGGGCCCTGCAAGCCTTTAAAAAAACTCACGCAACGAATAATCAACAAGAGAGTACGGACCGGAACTATTGGCGTAGACCACTGCGACGAAAAGGGACTAGCGATAGGAAACTCGGTTCTTAGTAATGGGCGATACGCAAAGGCGCGTGATCGGGTGGTTGCCGATCAATGAGAGAATGTGCAGGTTGAGGATCAAAGGCCAGTTCTTCAACTTCAGCATAACCAACGTCCATAGCCCACACTCCGGAAGCACTGATGATGATAAGGACGCATTCTACGCGCAGCTGGAACGTGAGTACGACAGCTGCCCAAGCCACGACGTCAAAATCATCATAGGAGATTTGAACGCTCAGGTTGGCCAAGAGGAGGAGTTTAGACCGACTATTGGAAACTTCTGCGCTCACCAGCTGACCAACGAAAACGGCCTACTACTAATTGATTTCGCCGCCTCCAAGAATATGGCCATTCACAGCATCTACTTCCAGCACAGCCTTCCGTATCGGTACATTTGGAAATCACCACTGCAGACAGAATCACAAATCGACCACGTTCTGATTGATGGACGGCACTTCTCCGACATTATCGACGTCAGGATATATTGGGCGCTAACAACGACTCTGACAACTATCTGGTGATGGTTAAACTGCGCCCTAAACTATCCGTCATCAACAATGTTCGGTACCGACGACCACCGCGGTACGGCCTAGAGCGACTGAAGCAATCTGATGTCGCCACTGCATATGCGCAGCATCTCGAGGTAGCGTTGCCGTAAGACGGTGAGCTCGATGAGGCCCCTCTTGAGGACTGCTGGAATACAGTCAAAGCAGCCATTAGAGCAACCATTAAAGCATGCCCCTATATGCCCCATCTACAAGAAAGGCAACAAGCTGTGAGTGTGGGAACTTTCGAGCGATCACCATCCTTAATGCCGCCTACAAAGTGATATCCCAGATCATCTGCCGACGTCTGTCACCATCAGTGAATGAGTTCGTGGGAAGTTCTCAAGCCGGCTTCGTTGACGGCCGCTCGACAACGGACCAGATCTTTACTGTACGGCAAATCCTTCAAAAATGCCGTGAATACCAGGTTCCAACACATCTGTCCATTGATTTCAAGGCAGCATACGACAGTATAGACCGCATAGAGCTATGGAAAATTATGAACGATAACAGCTTCCCTGGGAAGCTTTGCAGACTGATCAAAGCAACGGTGAATGAATTGCAAAACTTTGTGAAGATTTCGGGCGAACACTCCAGTTGGTTCGAATCGCGCCGGGGACTAAGACAAGGTGATCGACTTTCTTTGCCTGTTGTTCAATATTGCGCTAAAAGATGTCATGCGGAGAGCCGCGTGTAACATCCGGGGTACGATTTTCAACAGATCCAGTCAATCTATTTGTTTCGCGGATGACATGGACATTGTTGGCCGAACATTAGCAAAGGTGGCAGAACTGTACACCCGTCTGAAACGTGAAGCAACAAAAGTTGGACTGGTGGTGAATGCATCAAAGACAAAGTACATGCTTATGGGCGAAACCGAGCGCGACAGGGCCCGCCTGGGAAGCAGTGTTACGAAATACGGGGATACCTTCGAGGTGATCGAGGATCTACGAGGTGATCTACTTTGGATCCTTGCTAACGGCTGATAACAATGTTAGTCATGAAATACGAAGGCGCATCATCTGTGGAATTTAAACACGGTGGTGAAGCACTGGCTAGAGCGCTGCATTGGGTGATTACCAAGGTTTGGGAGGATGAGGTTCTGCCGCAAGAGTGGATGGAAGGTGTCGTGTGTCCCATCTACAAAAAGGGCGATAAGCTGGATTGTAGCAACTACCGCGCAATCACATTGCTGAACGCCGCCTACAAGGTACTCTCCCAAATTTTATGCCGTCGACTAACACCAATTGCAAGAGAGTTCGTGGGGCAGTACCAGGCGGGATTTATGGGTGAACGCTCTACCACAGACCAGGTGTTCGCCATACGTCAGGTATTGCAGAAATGCCGCGAATACAACGTGCCCACACATCATCTATTTATCGACTTCAAAGCCGCATATGATACAATCGATCGGGACCAGCTATGGCAGCTAATGCACGAAAACGGATTTCCGGATAAACTGATACGGTTGATCAAGGCGACGATGGATCGGGTGATGTGCGTAGTTCGAGTTTCAGGGGCATTCTCAAGTCCCTTCGAAACACGCACAGGGTGTTGGTCTTTCGATTCTGCGATTTAACATCGCTTTGGAGAGGGTAATACGAAGGGCAGGGATTGACACGAGTGGTACGATTTTCACGAAGTCCGTCCAGTTATTTGGTTTCGCCGACGACATTGATATCATGGCACGTAACTTTGAGAGGATGGAGGAAGCCTACATCAGACTGAAAAGCGAAGCTAAACGTATTGGACTAGTCATCAACACGTCGAAGACGAAGTACATGATAGGAAGAGGCTCAAGAGAGGTCAATGTGAGCCACCCCCACGAGTTTCTATCGGTGGTGACGAAATCGAGGTGGTTGAAGAATTCGTGTACTTGGGCTCACTGGTGACCGCCGATAACGATACCAGCAGAGAAATTCGGAGACGCATAGTGACTGGAAATCGTACGTACTTTGGACTCCGCAAGACGCTTCGATCGAATAGAGTTCGCCGCCGTACCAAACTGACTATCTACAAAACGCTTATAAGACCGGTAGTTCTCTACGGACACGAGACCTGGACGATGCTCGTGGAGGACCAACGCGCACTGGGAGTTTTCGAAAGGAAAGTGTTGCGTACCATCTATGGTGGGTTGCAGATGGCGGACGGTACGTGGAGGAGGCGAATGAACCACGAGTTGCATCAGCTGTTGGGAGAACCATCCATCGTTCACACCGCGAAAATCGGAAGACTGCGGTGGGCCGGGCACGTAGCCAGAATGTCGGACAGTAATCCGGTGAAAATGGTTCGCGACAACGATCCGACGGGAACAAGAAGGCGAGGTGCACAGCGGGCAAGGTGGATCGATCAGGTGGAGGACGACTTGCGGACCCTCCGCAGACTGCGTGGTTGGCGAAGTGCAGCCATGAACCGAGCTGAATGGAGAAGTCTTTTGGGTGCAGCACAGGCCACTCCGGCCTTAGTCTGATGATAAATAAATAAATAAAAATCATCTGTGGAAGTCGGGCCTACTACGGGCTCCAGAAGAAACTGCGGTCAAAAAAGATTCACTACCGCACCAAATGTGTCATATTCAAGACGCTGATAAGACCGGTAGCCCTCTATGGACATGAAACATGGACAATGCTCGAGGAGGACTAGCAAGCACTCGAAGTACTCGGGTGCTTACGACTATTTTTGGCGGTGTGCATGAAGACGGTGTGTGGCGGCGAAGAATGAACCACGAGCTCGCCCAGCTCTACGGCGAACCCAGTATCCAGAAGGTAGCTGAAGCCGGAAGGGTACGATGGGCAGAACACGTTGCGAGAATTCACGAAACAGCAATCTTGCAACGATGGTGTTCGGTTCCGATCCGGCAGGTACTAGGAGGCGTGGAGCGCAGCGAGCGAGGTGGGCAGACCAGATGCAAAATGACTTGGCGAGTGTGGGGCGCATTCGAGGATGTATTGTGGCGTCAAATTGTTGATCTAGTGTTATATGTTTAGATGTAAACTAAATAAATGAATGAAAATCCCGTATTGACCAGAGCTACACTACGGTCCTTTTTTTTCATTGAAAATAGCTTCTAGGGTGGGTCTGGTCAACTGGAATGCTTGCTCGCTCAAGAGCAACATAATGGAGTTCAGCGGTTTCCTCGAGGAGAAGAGGATCAACGTGGCGTTCATCACCAAAACCCGAGGTAAGTGCAACAATTCCGGATTTAAGGTGGGTGAATGGTGAGGTTAGATCGGATAAACTCCAGAGTAGAAGGAGTTGCCATCGCATTACGAAGCTTTAAGTCATACGAAGCCACGTCATTCAAGAGGCATTTCCCAAGGCTTGTGAACAACATGTACCAATGGCTCGTCTAGTAAATATCACCCTAAACACCCACCAAAGATTTGATTCCTCTACGAAATGACACTCGCAGGAAATACTAACGTACTGGAATACCTGCGCTTAAGGCACATTCCAATCTCCAGAATGGTGAATCAGGGCCAGAATGGTGGGCCTTAGAAATAGCGGTTTTTAGAAACGAAAAGGACCAAAGTTTAAAATCTTACCCCATTTTACTTTTGATTCTATTAGTCAACAGTGGCTCTACGGATCGCTTAATAACTCCTTTAAAGAAGGTCGCTAAAATAGTTATTTCGTGAGCCCACATGAAGCAACCTTTAACGAGCATGCGGACAGCATCCATCTGACTCCCAACGACTTCTCAGAGGAGTTGAAGATCTCAGCTGACGAACTGTCGATCAAATCATCTATATCAAAAAACATTGAGGTCCCAGGTTTCGACAGCATCCTGAACCTCAAATTCAAACAAATGAGTGCTTCGTTTTTCGAACACTTTTCGCTGATCTGATTGATTTCGACTCAGCTAATTCCCATCATCCTGGCTGGAAGTCAGCCAAAGTCATTCTCATCCGGAAGCCTGGGAAGGATCCTTTCTCTCCCAAAAGTTATCGTCCCATCAACCTTCTTTCTGGGCTATGGCTGTTTAAAAAGGCAATTCACCGCCGACTTCTCAAGTCTGCCGAGCCTCGTACCAATCGTACCGAGTTACCAACTTCATGTTTGTCTCGAAAATATATGCCATGGCCTTAATCGAAAAGTTATTCGACAATGTTTGGCGTGATGATTTGGTGTACAAACTACATCGCTACAATCTTTCCAGCTACCTAGTGAAAACCATCAACAACTATCTGTTGACCGTAATTTCAGAACCAGATGACACCTCTCTGATTTACAAAGGTAGAATGGTCAGAATCAGAACACAAGTGGCAAAACTTCAACGAGGCCTGGATGTCCTGACAAAGTGTCTCACCAGCTGGAAGATATGTGTTAACGCGGCGAAACCCCAAGCCAGCATCATTCTCTACATAATTCTGTAGTAACGACTATATGGTGATCGAGGGATCGCTCTTCCTTTATCGACTTGTTCACATTGTTACCATGGTCTCCCTTGACGGTTTTACCGTCAACCATATCTGCATCAGAAATAAACTTACTGCCGATATCGCTTCAGATCATCACCTTCCGCCTGCGCATGGCTTGGATCCGTCGGCAGAAGGCGACGGTTGGATGATTCTACTCACGCCGAGTTGAAAAGATGCCACGGTGAAGAGGTCTTTCGTTGAAGAACTGGGAACTCGTGGAGCAAATATTCCGAAAGGTAGAAGCTTAGAAGACCAATGGACTGTTTCAAGACCCCCTTTATCGACATCAGCGAAAACAATTTGAACGATGTGTACACCCAAAGAAAAAAAAATGATGATCGCTGAAACCTGGGAGAAAATAAAGGAGCAAAGAAAAACCAAAGCCGCGCAGGTGCGATCAAGAGACAAGGTGCGACAAGGTGCGACAAGAGAAGCCAGAGTCTAAGCCCGTCGCCGAACATCGTGTGCTGAAGAAGGAATGATGCGCTCATATCAACGGGTCAGCTACCGATCGACCCAACTGAGGACTTCGAACAAATCGAGCACCCCGAAAAACAGCCAGACCACCACCACCACCTCGGCAGGATCAGGCGAATCACACGCGTCAATACAGAAGCTCCGTCATTTCTCGCCTAACTTTTCAAAAGGACCTAAGTAACATTTTTTTCATGAATTAATTTGAATAGCGCAATCAACAGAAAAACATGAAAGCTTTTGATTGCAGTACTCAATATTCATGAAAAAATGTTTAGCTTAGTGTTTAGCTGTAACGCAGCTTAGTGTTCATTAAGCACTTCCACAGTTATTAACTGCGAGGTTTCTAAGCCAAGTTACCATTTTTGCTTTTATGCCCAGGGAAGTCGAGACAATATCCAATCCGAAAATTGTCTAGACCGGCACTGGGAATCGAACCCAGCCACCCTCAGCATGGTCTTTCTTTGTAGCCGCGCGTCTTACCGCACGGCTAAGGAGGGCCAGAGCCGCCGTGGTGTGCGGAAAAATAATAACGTTATTCAGACCGCATCGTGCTTTCGTGCTGTGCGGTTCTTTCTCTTTGCGGAAGGAAGTTTTTAATACTACCCGAAGCTATTTTAATTTCAACGGTGCTTCTTAGCGCTATTTCTACCCACTGATCCCGTTACGATCTTTGCAAGGACCCGTGCCTTCGTTTTACGTTGGACCCGTTTGCGGAAGTAAAATTCCGACAAGCGGTGGTAATCCTGCAGGGACACCGTTATGGGAAAAAACCTCTAAGAAGGTCACGTCTCCACGCTCAGCAATGAGTATTAATAAAACAAGAGGAAGGGGGAGTCTCTGAATTCTCCACTTCCTTCAAAGAAACAAGGTTTCAAGACCGTCCTGCCCAAGCGCGGAAAAAATAGAAGGAAGCTGGAGACTTCAGATATTCCTTCTAAATCTAACGTTGACATTATTTCTTCTCCCATCGAACTGAGCAATCAGTTCGATTTGATTAATAACGAATTTGAGGAAATCGAATCTACCTCTAGCCCAGGTGATTCGATTCATGCGAAGAAACAACGGATTCCGCCAATTGTGGTATCTGTTGCCGAGTTTTCTGGCTTTCAGAATGAAATCTTGAGTAACCTTCGGGGATCAAGGTTTCATTTCAGATAACTAGGAAGGGTGACTGCCGCGTTTTGCCGGGATCCTTTGACGATCGCAAACGTCTTCTCCAGTATTTAACTGAGAAGCGCCATAAATTCTTCACATACGACGACAAAACTGAGCGATTGTTCAAAGTCGTCTTGAAAGGTCTGCCCAGTGATGACAAATCACTGGATGAGATTAAAATTGAAATTTCTGAATTACTTGGATTTTCACCAGTCCAAGTAATTAAGATGAAAAGAAATCCCACTCTGGTACTTCCCAAAGGGTCATTCTCAAGAATTTTATTTAGTTCATTTTAACAAAAGTGACCTAAATAATATGAAAAGTTGGAAAAGGCCTGTATTATGTCCCATGTCCGTGTTACATGGGAACATTTCCGCAGGCCTGGGGAAATTCAAAATCCCACTCAGTGCCGTAAGTGCCAAAAGTGGGGTCACGGAACCAAACATTGCCACATGGATGCTAAATGCATGATTTGTGGTGGAACCTCTCACGCCAAGGACGCTTGTCCTGTGAGAGAAGATTCCAATAAATTTAAGTGTGCAAATTGTGGGGTAATCATAAATCCAATTTCTGGGAATGCCCTTCACGCAAAAGTTTTGAATTCCCGTGCAAAATTGATGACGGGAAATTCCAATCGGATCCCAGATTCGACGGGTAGAAATTTTTCAAACGCTCAAATTTCGAAACCAGTTACCGGTCGAGCAATTCATACTTACTTACTTGATGGGCTACAGCTCTTCGATGAACCTACGCCGAATGGAGTATCCTTCTCCACTGGACTCGATCCTGGGCCAATCGCTTCCAGTCGCCCTGAACATTGAGCGCCCTCAGGTCCTCTTCAACTGCAAAAAGCCATCGTGTACGCGGCCTTCCACGAAGCCTGCGGCCTCTTCCGGGTTCTCTACTTAATATTATCTTCGCTTGACGTTCTTCCGGCATACGAACAACGTGACCAGCCCACCGTAGTCTGCCGTGTTGTATAAGCTTAATAATATCCAGCCCTTTATATACCTGGTACAATTCGTGATTCATGCGACGCCGCCAGATACCGTTCTCCTGTTTACCGCCGAGTATTGTCCGCAGCACCTTACGCTCAAACACTCCGAGAGCTCTCCGATCAGCCTCCTTTAACGTCCATGTTTCATGGCCGTATAAAGCCACCGGAAGAATCAGAGTAGTATACAGCGCGAGTTTAGTTTTCGTTTGCAGACTACGGGACTTAAGCTGGTTACGAAGTCCGTAATAAGCCCTATTTGCAGCTGCAATACGTCTTTTCACCTCGCGGGTAACATCATTATCGCACGTCACTAATGTTCCAAGATACACAAATTCTTCTACCACTTCAAATTTTTCACCATCCAGCACTATTTCGCTACCACCACCACTAATGAACCCACGTTGATTGCCAGCGACCATGTACTTCGTTTTGCTGGTATTGATCGTGAGTCCAATCCTCGCTGTCTCCCTCTTAAAAGGCGCAAATCCTCTTCCACGGCACGGCGATCAATTCCGATAATATCGATATCGTCCGCAAATCCCAGGAGCATATGCGATTTTGTGATAATGGTACCGCTTCTTTGCACACCAGCTCTCCTAATCGCTCCCTCGAGCGCTATATTGAACAGTAGGTTCGAGAGTGCATCACCCTGCTTCAATCCATCTAAGGTAACAAATGACGTCGATATTTCATCCGCAACCCTTACACTTGATTTCGATCCGTCCAACGTTATACGAATCAGCCGTATCAGTTTCGCCGGAAAACCATGTTCAAGCATAATTTGCCATAATTCATTCCGTTTCACTGAATCGTACGCCGCCTTGAAATCAATAAACAGATGATGTGTCTGCAAGTTGTACTCCCGGAATTTATCAAGGATTTGTCTCAGGGTAAACATTTGATCCGTCGTTGATCGGCCCTCACGAAAACCTGCTTGGTATTCGCCGACGAAGGACTCTTCAAGCGGTCTCAATCTGTTGAACAGAATACGGGACATAATTTTGTACGCCGAATTAAGGAGGGTTATTCCTCGGTAATTGGCGCACTCCAGTCTGTGCCCTTTCTTAAAGAGAGGGCAAATGAGGCCGTCTAACCAGCTAGCAGGCATTTCCTCGTCTTCCCATATTTTCGACATAATATGGTGCAGAACTTCATAAAGCTGCTCACTGCCATGTTTGAGAAGTTCAGCCGGGAGCTGGTCCTTCCCCGCAGCCTTATTGTTTTTCAGCCCTTTAACAGATTTTTAACCTCATCTAGTGTAGGTGACTCCACAGCTTGTCCATCGTCGCTAATATTTATTCTGTTCACCGATGCACCGTCACTTCCTCCATTCAACAAAGTCTCGAAGTGTTGCTTCCACCTGGCAGCCACTTCAGTTTTATCTGTCAGCAAATTCCCTTGTAGGTCGTTGCACATGACGGGAGATGGCGCTGTCTTTCTCCGCACGCCATTGACAGACTCATAAAACCTCCGCATATCGTTCTGCTTCATTTTTCCTGCGCCTCACTAATAACTTGTTCTTCGTACTCTTTTTCTTCCTGCGGTGGGTTCGTTTTTCGGCTGCTCTTGCTTCCTTGTACCGATCTCTATTCGATCGGGTACCTGGCCAACATCCGGCTTCTGGCAACGTTCTTCTCGTCTGTCACTCTCTGACACTCCACATCGAACCAACCCGTCCTGGGTCGCCTCTGTGCAGTGCCTACCACTTCTCGTGCTGTTGTGCTCACCGCTCCATGGATCGACACCACAGATCGTTGATGTTGTCGCTAACGTTGATTGCACTTATCCGTTCGTCGAGCTTCTGGCGGTACTCAGCCGATACTCCTTCCGCCGACAATCGCTGGATATTGTAACGCATCGTTCGCTGTGATCTTTCGTTCGATACAGTTGACAACCGTGATCGAATTTTACTGACAACGAGGTAGTGATCAGAGTCAATGTTCGGACCTCTGAATGTCCGCACATCGATAACATCCGAGAAATGGCGCCCATCCACCAGAACATGGTCTATCTGGTTGCAAGTTTCACCATTTGGGTGTCTCCAGGTGTGCTTTCGGATGTTCTTTCGTGCAAAGTAGGTGCTACTGATGGCCATCCCTCTGGCAGCAGCAAAATTTACTAGCCGTAGGCCGTTATCATGGTAGCGGAGTGAAGGCTCTCCCTACCTATTATGGGACGGAGAAAGTCCTCTCTACCGACCTGGGCGTTAGCGTCTCCGATAACAATTTTCACGTCATGCTTTGGGCACTCTCCATAGGCTTTATCAAGACATTCATAAAACGTGTCCTTCACGTCGTCGGATTTATCGTTTGTCGGTGCGTAAACGTTGATTAGGCTGTAATTGAAGAATTTGCCCCGTATCCTCAACACACAGATTCGTTCGCTAATGGGTTTCCACCGCATCACTCGCTTCATCTGCTTGCCCATCACTACGAAACCAACTCCATGCTCTGCTTTTTCACCGCCGCTGTGATAGATGTTATACTTGAATGCAGTGTTGGTCGTGGGGTCCACGGCTCGGAATTCACGTTCTCCGGATCTAGGCCATCGGACTTCTTGAATAGCAGCCACGTTCACTCCAACCTTCTGCAGTTCACGAGCCAGAAGGCTCACTCGTCCAGGTTCATTTAGGGTCCTGACATTTTAGGTACCGAGTTTCCAATCATAGTCCTTATTTCGTTGCCGGGACGGTTGCCAAAAATAACGTTCTCTTTTTTTCTATCTCCATTTTTCGTGGTATTTGAGAGGCTTCAGTAAGCTACCTTACCGGGGTCGCGTTACCTACATCGCGATGATGGGGCTGCCACCTTAGGTATAGCTGACGCGATACAGCATTTCGTTAATCAGCCGCTGGGTACCAGGCAGACGCTGTTTGAGCCGCACCTCCTGGTGAACAGACGCTCGAGGCGTACCTTCTCACTCTAGCTGATGTCAGAAGGACAACAGTGCCCAGGCTGCACTACCAGCTAAGTACACAACCCTTAGCTGGCGGTCTTTTTGTCATCGGACGACCCGTGGAAGCGTGAGATAGGGACTTGTGGGGACCAGAGCTCTGTTGGGCGCTCCTTCCTTGATGTCAACCCACCATTTTGCAGCCCCGAGCAATTCATACCCACCACAATTCACAAACAAATTTTGCCGCTCGTCAACGGGTAGCAAGCACTTCAGTAAATTCCAATTTTTCGAATGTACCTACGTATGCAAACATCGCTGCTGGTAGACAAAATTTCTCTTCTCAAAATAAGGTTTACACCCATTTCCCAACGGAAAATAACGATCATGTTGCCGTTTCAGGTAGCATGACTGCTTCCGATTTTGGTTTGTTAACTGAACAATTGCATCACATGATTGAAGCAATGTTCAAAGCAAATACCATTCCAGAAGCTGTTCAGGTTGGTATAAAGTACACACAAAAATTGTTATCGGACTCCGTTTCAATGGATCCAAATAATTGTGTGAAAGTTCTAAATTGGAATGCCCGCTCTCTAAAGGGTAAGGAAGATGAATTATTCAACTTCCTAACAGTTCATAATGTGCATATTGCCATTATAACAGAAACCTATTTAAAACCAGGACTCTCCATTAAAAGAGATCCAAATTATTTTATCTACAGAAATGATCGTCTTGACAGCGCCTGTGGTGGGGTCGCCATTGTCATCAATAGACGTATCAAACATAAATTATTTTCTTCATTCAAAACCAAAGTTTTTGAAACCTTGGGAGTTTCTGTTGAAACAAATTTTGGAAAATTTTCCTTCATTGCAGCTTACTTGCCTTTTCAATGCAATGGGCAGCAAAAGAATTTGTTGAAAGCTGATCTTCAAATTCTGACTCGCAACAAATCTAAATTCTTCGTAATTGGTGACTTCAATGCCAAACACCGTTCATGGAATAATGCTCAAAGCAATTCCAATGGTAAAATTTTATTTGAAGATTGTTCTGCGGGATATTATACTATTCAATATCCCAATGGACCAACTTGTTTTTCATCCGCTCGAAATCCTTCGACAATTGATTTGGTTTTAACGGATTCAAGTCAGCTGTGTGGCCAATTGGTAACTCATGCTGACTTTGACTCTGATCACCTTCCTGTGACATTTGAAATCTCACAAGAAGCCATTTATAATCCAATCAGCTCTACTTTTAATTATCATAGAGCTGATTGGGATTTATATAAAACGTATATCGATAGGAGTTTTGATGTTGATATTCCTCTCGATACCAAAAGTGATATTGATAATGCTCTCGTATCTTTGACAAATTTAATTGTCGAAGCCAGAGGCATTGCAATTCCTAAATGTGAAATTAAATTCAACTCCATTATTATTGCCGACGATCTTCAGCTACTGTTCCGTCTTAAAAATGTGAGGCGAAGGCATTATCAAATAACTCGCGATCCTACTGTACAAGTTATTTGGCGAGATTTGCAAAATGAAACTAAAAAACGTTTCGCTATTCTGAGAAATACCAACTTTGAGAATAATGTCTCGAAGTTGGATCCCAGTTCGAAACCTTTTTGAAATTAACGAAAATTCTTAAAAACCTCAAAAGCCAATTCCAGCGCTTAAAGAGGAAATAAAATTTTATTAACAAATGGCGAAAAGGCTCAAAAACTTGCTCAGCAGTTCGAGAGTGCCCATAATTTTAGTCTAGGTCTCACTAGTCCAATTGAGGATCAGGTTACACGAAGCTTCGAAGACATTCTCAACCAAGATAATGTTTTTGACCCTTCGTTGGGAACTAATTTGGATGAAGTCAGATCTATTACTAGAAAATTTAAAAATATGAAAGCCCCGGGTGATGATGGTATTTTCTACATACTTATCAAAAAACTTATTGAGAGCTCTTTATCCTTTTTGGTGAATTTATTTAACAAATGTTTTCAATTGGCATACTTCCCAGATAAATGGAAAAACGCCAAAGTTGTTTTTTGAAGGCGGACAAAAACCCAGCTGAGGCTTCTAGTTATCGCCCAATCAGTTTGCTTTCTTCAATAAGCAAACTGTTTGAAAAGATTATTTTAAATAGAATGATGGTTCATATTAATGACAATTCTATTTTTGCTGATGAGCAATTTGGTTTTCGCCATGGGCATTCAACCACTCATCAGTTATTAAGAGTTACGAACTTAATTCGGCTCAACAAATCTGAAGGATATTCGACTGGAGTTGCTCTTCTTGATATAGAGAAAGCATTTGATAGTGTTTGGCATGAAGGTTTGATTGTAAAATTGATGAATTTTAATTTTCCTCTGTACATTATTAAACTGATCCAAAATTATTTATCAGATCGCTCACTGCAGGTAAACTATCAGAATTCTAAATCTGATAGATTACCTGTTAGAGCTAATGTTCCCCAAGGCAGCATACTGGGGCCCATATTGTATAACATTTTACTTCTGACTTACCTGATTTACCACCAGGGTGTCAAAATCTTTGTTTGCAGATGACACAGGTCTCTCAGCCAAAGGGCGAAGCCTTCGTGTCATTTGTAGTAGATTGCAAAAAAGTTTGGATATTTTCTCCACTTACTTGCAAAAATGGAAAATTTCCCCGAATGCTTCCAAAACTCAGCTTATAATTTTCCCACATAAGCCGAGAGCTTCTTATTTGAAACCTTCTAGCAGACATATTGTCACTATGAATGGGGTTCCAATTAATTGGTCTAGCGAAGCTAAATATTTAGGACTTCTGCTAGATCAAAAATTAACTTTTAAAAATCACATTGAAGGCCTTCAAGCCAAATGTAACAAATATATTAAGTGTCTATATCCACTTATAAACAGAAAATCAAAACTTTGTCTTAAGAACAAACTTTTGATTTACAAACAAATTTTAGACCAGCCATGTTGTATGCTGTGCCAATATGGACTAGTTGCTGCAATACCAGAAAGAAGGCACTTCAGAGGATTCAAAATAAAATTTTGAAAATGATTCTGAAGTTACCTCCGTGGTATAGTACCAATGAACTTCATAGAATTTCTAATATTGAGACATTGCAACAAATGTCCAACAAAATAATTTCAATTTTAGACAAAAATCGTTGCAATCTTCTATTGCAACGATTAGCTCCTTGTACCCTTAGTATAAATTAGGTTAAGTTTAGTTTAAGTAGAAAACATTGTAATTCCTACATGGTTTAATTCAACCAGAGGAAATATCGTAACTGCCAGAGGCAATTGAAATGTATTAATAATATCTAAAAGCGTAACATAGCAAATAAGGATGATAGTGTTAAGAAAACACGGAACACCTAGTCTAAGAGATAAATGCATGTATTAGATAATTAGCAAATAAAATTAGTTAAAAAAAAAAAAAAAATAAAAAAAAAATAAA